>NC_134485.1:400567802-400590302 GCF_040206685.1 Ascaphus truei | reverse complement strand
ACATTCACCCCTGACCGTATATGCTATAAAGGTCTGCGGTGCGCCTGCAAAAGGGACTCTTTAGTGTATTTTCTTTGATACACATTTCTAGCTACTTCAACATATCCCTAGGCAGCACGCTTTCTCCAACAAGGGGTTTAAAGAGCGAGGTTTCCCTCTATAGTATCTCTTTTTGCTTATGTCTGAAATGCAACATATTAATAAAGTCTATTTCAACTGCTTTAGAATATGACACATACTGCGATCGTATTCTGCGCTAAACAAAGACTTGCGTCACCTTTAAGGTGAAAACGAAACCAACGCAGAAAGCCACACATTTCTTAATACATAGACCTGTGCCAATATGCAAATGTTCACCACCTTAACGCCTCCTGTTTGCGCCATAAATCCTGCATCTTATCGCACATATACCCACATATGGCACAACTAAGATTAATACGCTGGGCAGAGTTGTGACAAAATAACAACTTTGTATCAACATTTTGCCTTTGATACATAGAGCCCTTGGTCATTATGTTAAAACCAATACTGGTGACCCAGCCAATAGAAATGCAACTG
The DNA here is from genome assembly GCF_040206685.1 of Ascaphus truei. Lineage (NCBI taxonomy): Eukaryota > Metazoa > Chordata > Amphibia > Anura > Ascaphidae > Ascaphus > Ascaphus truei. The sequence continues at coordinate 400,589,744 of NC_134485.1, read as the reverse complement.
TTTTGTTTCCATTTGCTATAGGATATATAGGTAGAGGATATGTTTGAAACTGTAGTGCATTTGTGGTTCCATTTTGGGGGAGATAAGTTTGGTGTAATTGTCAATGAATGAATGCCAAGTCATTTTATACTCACCGGTTTTGTGTTGCTGTTTGATTTGTTTAAACAAAGAACAGACATTTTTATTTAAGGAATACAGTAATGTTAGCATTACACGCAAAACACATTTCACAAAAACTGTTCACCTGCAGCAAAAACCTATGAGCGATTAACCAATTGACTGCTCTGCTGAACATCTGATATGCCAGATTGCAAAGAAAAATGCTTAGAAAGAGAGTATAAACATACAGATAATAATATTGCAAGTTGCTGGCACTAAACTTCATATACCTTATACAGTAGAAAGCATTTGTTTTTGATGGGATTTGTTTTATACAGTATATATCAAATATTGAACTAGATTTAAGAATGTATTACAAATGACCAAACTTTGCAAAATGTTCAGTGTTCCGTACAGTATTTCCAGAAGCAAATTTGTTGTCTAGTTTGGAATTAATAAAATGTCTTTGTTTACAGAAAGAGAGCCTGAAAATATAATTAACTTTTTATTGAACCTCTTTAAATGATCTGTAGCCTTTTTCAAACAAAAAATGCTTATTACAGTATATAGTAATTTTGTAAACAATACAAGTTGCAATAAAAATATTAATTTCATCTTTGACTGTGCAAGAAATGTAACACTGGTTCAATTTTTGCTGCTTTAAGAAAAGAAGGAAACAATGCAAAGATTTGTGTTCAAGAATATTGAATACAGTTTGGTCTCTCTTTTGGCTCTGGTTTATTTTATATACTGTACAATCAATAAGCACTGAAGAAATTAAAAAAAAAAAAAAAACATAAGTTCAATGGTGTTTTTTTTTTATAGGCCAGGAACAGTTATTACAAAAGACTCAAAGGCATCTTCCAAAATCTATGTGATCAAAACAGTGAGTACATCAATTATATTCATCACTAAGGATACATTCTCCATACTTTTACCAATCATCTGTGCTTTTATTTGATTTATTGTTTAGTAGGTAATTATAAGTGTGCAGTGAAAGCATGAGTGAAAGTCATGTACAAAATGCTGATTTGCTAGGAATAAGTTATAGTGTCTTATATTGTACCATCTTAAATCAGCATTATCACCCATGGATGTCTGCCAACAGCATGTCCTGAAAGCTTTGTCCTAACTTTGAAAGCCTACTGTGCCCATGGGACAATGGTTCAATGCCCAGTTCTGCCAAGTAGCAAGAGATTTGTAACTACAATAATTAGTGCACATGGTTGCAACTTGGTTTAAAAGAGAGAGTGCACTTCATCTTTGGAAGTACATTGCTGCACAGTAAGGAACATTGGAACCAATTACAATGTGTAACTAAGTTATCCTATTTTATTTTTATTTCATTTCAAAGACTTTAGTGTGATTGCAAATTTACAGTAAATTGAATTTTTGGAGTACATACTGTAGGCTTGTTTACAAAACCTATTTGGTTATAAGCATTGATAACTGTATGTGAGTCATAATGTATAAAGATTTGGATATTTTCCTAGAATGCCTCAGAGAGCCATACATCTTATTTTAACGAAAATGTGAAGACTTGGGGCCTTATATGCTGAACGTGGCTGTTCTGGACGTTTTGGGCTGAAAATCCCCATTGATTTGAATTCTGCTTCTGGAACAGAAAGTTGTGTTCTGTTAATAGAAATAATGTCTCCATTGTCAAGTAAAGTCTGTTATATTTCTAATTTCAATTAGCATCTTATTTTACTGTGTAAATGTCTAGCTGGACAAAGTAAAAAAACAACACTTTTATCCCAGTTTCCCCGCATTGCACAATAATCCAGTTTCGCTCATTATATGAATTCATAAACGAGACATTCGACCGAGCAGTCAAAAAAGTCTTACAAAGAACAATTTACCAATATAATTGGCGTGTTTAAGAAAAAATGATTATCGAATATTTTAATTATTTGTATATTATGAAAACTGAGCATATTTTTTTTTCTGAATGGAAACATACTGTAGTAATTCTCGGTCTTATCAATCACCTATTGTCTTCCAATCTTAAATGCTTGGCTAATTCTGGTATCATGAATAATAGTAATTATTAGTATTACTCTTGCTGGCACACAGTAAGATACATTTTTTTTAAACTTTCTTCTTTATCTTCTTTTCTCCTGTCCAACATTCATCCTTCAATGCCCTTTCTCCACCACCGACTGAGGTATTATATGAGGCTGTGATCCATTGTGGTCACAACACGTGTTTGACAGTCACGTGGGAAATCCACTAATCAGATTGTTTGATTTACCATGTGTTCACCGCTCTTACCAGTGACGCAAAATCGTGGTGAGATTTTTACCACCACATGACATCATCAGTAAAAACGTGTTACCTTATCAGCAGTTAAATATATCTCAGACATATCAAAGGTCTGTGAAAACTGCTTAACAGCAGCAGATGTGGCTTTAGTGAATAGGTTGATAAATAAATCTGGGAGCAAAACCGATAATGCCAATTTTTTCGTTGATCGAACTTTAGTGAATCTAGGCCATTAAGAGGAGACTGGGAGGATTTATTAATGTGCGCACCTGTTATGGAATTTATCCTGTTTACTTTGATCCATTATTTTGTATCCTTTGTGTGCATCTTGCAAAAACTATTATGTCCGAATCACCAGTGGATGTGAGATACTAAATGAATTAGCCTCTGGTCAGATAGTAAATGACCTAGTCTCTTGTCTGCCACTTTCCTTAATGTTACTTTTACTTTAATGCAACAGGTAAGAGATGCAATCATCAATTTTGTGATAAAGATTTACAAAAATAATAATTATTAACAGTAGTCTTACTCTGATGTAGCCATCTCCTCTCCTCTAGGAAATGGTCTTGCTACCATTGTATTCTGTGGCTGCTGTGGTCATACCTGTGAGGTAAACGGCAGGCAGGAGATCTCCACAATTGTGTGGGGAGGACATCAGGACGTTCACAATGAATCTTTAGTGGTCAGCACCTCCAGTCCAAGAGGATCCTGGCTGGAACAGGATGACCCTCAAGGGAACTTCTTCTTTAGTCATTACCATGCTTCAAAGACTACACCAGATGTGTATTTGACTGATTGAGGTTTATTCATCTTCATAGTACATGCACTGAATTGTACATCATTGTACCCTATCCCATCTTGGACTAGGCCTCAGACACTTCTCTATGCAAAATATACATATTCTGGCATCTCTTCCAGTAGCACTCCTTACTCCTTGAAGGTTAGCACAAGAAATCTCTGGAGCTCTTACTATGCTCCTTAGGGCTGTTATATAGTGACTGCATGTGCTACGCCGTGCGCACACGCAGCACTTATAATTGGCTGAGTTTAGTCAGCCCTTTTATACAAGGGACGCGCGCGCACAGCAGTGAAATTTATGTATATATGTGTATGTATGTATATATATATATATATATATATATATATATATATATATATATATATATATACAGTGTTCGACAAAGCTATACATTTGCACGCCCCGGGCGAGTGGATTTAACATCATGGAGAGCTCCTATTGGCCCAAGCAGCACGTGTGGTACTAGGTGACGAGTAGATTTTTTTGTTTGGCGAGTAGATTTTTTGGTGATTTGTCGACCACTGTATATATATATATATGTGTATGTATTTGTGTGTCTGCACAAATGTAGTAAATATTTTATTTTTACCAATGTTTTTTTTTTATAAATAATAAATTACACACACACACACACACACACACACACACACACACACACACACACACACACACACACACACACACACACACACACACACACACACACACACACACACAACCTTCACAGCTCACAGCATACACACACAGTACCTTCACAGCTCACAGCATGCACACAAAAAGCATGCGGCAAGTGCACGCGCCTTCGAACAGGCACGTGCGCACCCGGCCGCACACAGTGTATAACAGCCCTTACTCTTCTCCTTCACTGTGGAGACTCATGCCCCCTCATTCCTGGGGGAGTGGCTAGTAAGCCAGCCTATTCTTGTCAAAGGCCCCCATTACTTCAGTGAGAGGCCAATAAACTTTATTGTTCATACCTGATGAACAATGTAACTTTACACACTCAACATTATAACAGATCCCCCTTAGGAATCATGCCCACACTGCCTACAACCAATGGGAACTTACAATGGAACTTAGGCCCAGGAATAGTAGTCCAAAGAGACTTGGCTACACTGAACAATAATAATAGAAAACATTTATATCAATATGGTCACTTAAAAAAAACTGTCCACTGAAAATTTGAATGTTGAACTTTGTGGGGCTTATGCAGAGAGGATAGATAGTGAAATTGCGCCATCTTCTGGCGAAAAAACTCTCAACAAAACCTGTAACTCGTGAGAAAATGGCGCGATTTTTAAAATGCGCCATAAAAGTTTTCAGAAGAGTTAAAGTCGCCAAACACGTGGCGAGAACCTGAAACTCGCCATGCTAATATATCGTGGTATTCCAGAAGATCCAAAGCGCGCAAACGCGCCAATATGTGCATTAGTATGGCGAGTTTCAAGTATCCAGGAAAAGATGGCAAGTAGCAGTTTTTCGCCGAAATGTGTAACAAGAGGTAACGACGTTCTCTGCATAACACCTTCACTAACGGCAAATCTGTGGCTATTTTAGAGCCATTTTACACTTTTTTAACGTTCCTCTCTGCATAAGCCCCTGTGTTGGCTGAGTATAAACATAAACATTGTATCCAACATATAAGTAATTCAATTCTTTTTCCAGGGATCAGTCCGGGTTTTAAATTCTATGACAACTTCCAAGCCACTATCATCATCAAAAGCCTGTGAGTATATACAATAATATAAATATATATATATATAGCGTTATGTACATTAATGGTGATATATATATATATATATATATATATATATATATATATATATATATATATATATATATATATATATATATATATATATATACACACACACCGTGGAATAGCTGTTTTAAAATGATTAATTCATTAACATTTAACCATGGTAAAACAGGAATTTTATTTCACAAGATATTAACTTGTAATTTTAAAATATATATAAAATGAAATTCTTTCATGTATTACAAGATGGAATTTTCCTTTGAATTGTGCAATATGTATTTTCTTCATAATTGCTTAAATTGTCACATTAAACAAGGAGTATAAGAGGATACTCTAAGGAACTGTGGTTGCAAGTCTCTCTTCTTAATGTTGCGCCAACAAATGTTCTAATTTTATCCTACCATTTTATTATTGGCAGCCTTCTTGGTCTTTTGATATCTCTTGTTCAACAATGTATGTCTGACCACTGCCATTTTGTTTTTTCACCTTTTGGATAATGTGACAGACTTTAGTTTGCTTCCGAACCCATTCTTTATTTTCCATGTCGGTGTGACGGTAAGGGGGTAACCAGGTTAATAAAGGTTAAGCCCATCTAGTTACCCCTGAGTCATTGGCAGCTACCTAGCACCATAAGCCAAGGGACAGGTTTCATCACATGTAAAAGTCTCCCTTGCTTTTCCACTTTTCATGTTCCCTTTGTCCAAGACTCATGAAACTTTCGATGTATAACTTTTAGGTTGGATATTTGGGTAGAAATACAATTGTTTTATTTGCAGGAGATCGGGGATCAAAGTTACTGGTAGTCCCCTCATTCTCCCTGGCGGGCAGACATGATTTGCCGGTATGTGGAGTCAATTACACCGTGGCTACCCAGTGTCCCCCAGACTCCTGGTTTTCGAGCCCAGATATCCCAGTCCTATTCCCCTTACAGATATGGGTCTCCCCAAGTTATCCTATGTATTAAACTATGTTTTTGTTATGTTTGATGCATTTGATATGTCTCTATGCAGTCAGCCAGGCATCTACCTAGGCGCCACCATGTCTGCATAGAGTCATAGTTCAAAGGAGAAAGGATGTCCAGAGGTGAGAAAAACATTTGTTGGGCGAGAGAGTGCGATTGTCCAGGTCTGGAGAACAAAGGGCACCCTATGGGGACAGCTTTTGAGTCTGCCAGACCTGGCGGAGCCTGCCCAGCACGTGGCAATGAGTTAGCCGGGGGAGATACAGCTCGTAGGCGCATCTCCCATTGACTAATATGTATTTCCCGCCCACCCAGCTTTTTGTGTCGGCTTGGCACACCTCATCGGAGGGTATGTAAGGAGATGCCGCAGTTAGATAACCAGACAATCTAGGGACTTGTGTTGATGAATCTAGGGCGGGATTTTCAAAGTTGCTCTGTCACGAATAGCAGAGCAAACGGCTTCGTTTTGAAGCTAGGAAAGTCTGCCCTGCAGAGACTAAGTCAGGCGTCAGGACCAAGTTTTGAGAATTGAATGTAGTGGTCTCGGCTAGGATCTCAAGCTGAAAAGAGGACCAGGAAGCCCGGGTGTATGTCCTGGTCAGGGTAAACCTACTGAAGCAGGTGTCCTGCACATATTTGAGCCTAGATTTCCCCCCAGACCCACAGAAAGATTGATTTTGTCTGTATTTTGTGTAATTCATTGTGTTGTACGCGGGTTTACCCGAATAAACTGCATTTTGTTCTTACTACCTTGTTTTGCCAAATGAATGATCTCGATACAAATATAAATAAGTGTTAAAAGTCCTGGTCTCCTGTGACAGGCTGTCCCCAGCTCGAGGCACCCCAGTGGGTGCAGGCACAAGCCATGTTAGAAGAATTTAAGTTCCTGTTTACGGATAAGCCCGGCAGGACCCACATTACTGATCACCCAGTTCACACCGGGGATCAGAGACCCCTGCATAAGAATGCCTATCAGCAGAGGTGAAGCGGAGCATATAGGAAGTGGTAGAAGAGATGCTACCTAGGGGTTATAGTACCATCTCAGAGTCTTTGAGCTTCGCCGGTAGTCCTGGTACCTGAGAAGGATGGGACCACCTGGTTCTATGTGGACAACTGGCAGCTCAGCGCTCAGATGGTGTCGGATGCCTATCCATTGCCCTGCATGAATGAGCTTCTGGATGAGCATGTGGGCGCAAGGTATCTGATTACCGTGGATCTATCCTGGGGTATTGGCAGATCCCTCTGACCTAGGAGGCACAGGAAAAGTGATATTTGATCACCCAGAGCGGTTTATATAAATTCTGGTAATGCCATTCAGTATGAAGAATGCCCCGGCTGCCTTCCAACACCTGGTCAATAGGTTACTGGAGGGCATGTAAAGTTTTGCAAGGGCATACCTGGACGATATAGCCATATTTAGTAACTCCTGGGAGTCACATCTAGTGCATGAAGCAGCGGTGCTGAAGAGTATCAGGGAAGCAGGGTTAACCCTTAACAGTCTGCCTAGTCTACAGAGGTACTGTACCTCTGGCATAGGGTAGAAGGGGGACATCTCAATCCGGAGCCAGCTAAAGTGGAGGCAATTCTTGAATGGCCAGTGCCCCGTACAAAGCAGGAAGTTATGGCTTTCTTAGGCACCGCTGGCTACTATAGGAAGTTTGTGCCCCAATACAGTGCCCTGGCCAAACCCCTGACTGACTTGACCCATAAGAGACTCTCGTTTCTGGTACTGCCAGACCTGGCAGAACCTGTCCAGCGGGTGGCAATGTGTTAGCTGGGGAAAGATGCAGCTGGTAGGCACATTTCCCATTGGCTAATTCATATTTCCCGCTCACTTGGCTTTTGGAGACGAGTCCCGGTTTCTATTGGCTAGCGGGATGGAATTCCCATGGTCTGATTGGTCACTCCTCCTACTTCCATGCTGAAGATAGAACAGCGGAGGGTATGTAAGGAGTTGGCAGAGACAGAGAAGCAGACGATCTTGTGGCTTGAGTCGGTCAGGCTTTTCAAAGTTGCTCTGTTACGAATAGCAGAGCAGCCAGCTTCATTTCTGAAGCTAGGAAAGCCTGGCCAGCAGAGACTAAGTCGGACGCCAAGTCCAAGTTCTCATTTTATAACGTAGCGGTCGCGGCTAAGGTTTTTAGCCGAAAAGAGGACCAGGAAACCGGGAGGGATTTCTCGGTCAGAGTAAGCCTTCCGAAGCAGGCGCCCTGTACCTAGTTGAGGCTAGTTTTCAACCCCAGTAGGGGTGTATTCTTCTGTGTATTGTGTTCCATGTATGAGTATCCCATGTCCCCCTACCTCCCACTCTGGGAGATTATGGCTATGCGACTGCTAGGTGTGGTGCTTGTTACCTGCGAGGTACAGGAGAGATGAGTTTCCCGCAATGGTGTGGGGGTACAGGGCAGACTCTTAAGGATCCCTCTGGTTCGTTCCTTCTCTGTGTCAGCACCTTCAGACAAAGGGGGCTCCAGCCAGGCTCAAGGTGTCCCTGCTATGACAGTCCTTATTTTCAAGTACCTCCATTCATACAGACTGTAGCGGAGCCAGCAGTACAAATGAGGATGTTCTTTATTACAGCAGCCACTGCTGGTGGTATTGCAGTTGGTAAGGTAGATCCCTGGCTTCTGGATGGTACTGGCCTGCGGGTAATGATGAGGCCTAGCTGGATTGGATTATGTGATCAGCCCATGAGGGGCTGAGCACGTCTCACTTCCGGCCGGGAGGAGACAATGCAGGGGTAGGCAAGAACCCACTGACAGCTCCTACCCATTTACGGGTAGTCTAGAACTGAAGGTCTCACACCCTAAGGGGCTGAACTTCAATCTATAATTTAGGCACTTCCTTCCTGCAGCTCAAAAGGGATGGCCAAGTATCTGTACCAACATTGGCTATCACAGATCCCTGGGTTAACTCCACTCCCGTCACTCATAAATTCAGCATGAGCAGGGGGAAAACTCCATAGGATAACCTGTCGCTGTCTACATCTTATTAGAACTTATGTGACAGGGGAAGGTGGAGAGATAGCTGGACCAGCCACCGCTATATATGTGTTTTATTCCACTACTGTGTTCTGCCAAGTGAATGATCCGGTAACAAGGTGTTATAAGTCCTGGTCTCCTGTGACACACTACTGTACATAGAATGTTATAGGCACTGTCCCTGCACAGACACGCTTAAAATCTATGTTTTGGTGCTAGAGGCACATGAAGATAAAGTTACTTTCCGAAGATGCCAAGGAGTTGACACTGCGGTTTGAGATGGGCTCCCCTGCTACAAAGGCAGTTTCATTGTTTTGAGTCACTGAGCTACTCCTTCAGTGTCTCATACACTACATGAGTTTTTATATATATCTATTATCTTTCTTTCTATTTATAGTATCTATCTCCCTGCTTGTTTTTTTTTCACATCAGGGATATATCCACATCACTAGTATAATGATCATAAATATGCATGTCTATGTATATTATCTTTATAAGGGATGGCTCTATAATAAATGTTTACACTTTAGAAAAAAATGTATATAATTAAGTTCTATGATTATTGTTTTTATCATTTTGTAAAATTACAGATAAATTGCATGGTCAAACTGTGACCAATGAAGAATCAGCAGTAAGAACATTGGTCGAGGTATGTTTATTTTATACTATTTACTTTTTCTGCCTCATACAAAATTATTAAAAAGAAGCAACAACCTTCCCTATATGAAATTGAAGTAGTGCCAATATTTAATAGCTGTGGTCAAGTTTGTTTTTAACTTTATTTTATGTGCTTTTTCCTGGGTTTGATTTCACTGACATTAGGGGTTACCAAAGAAACATTTTTCTACGAAACGTGTATGAAGGGCAGAGGCTATTTTAATTTCCAAGATGGACATTTTTTCTAAACATAAAAAAAAGTACAAACACAGAATTCCATTTTTTTTAACAGCCCTTAAATACAACAACAGATGGGATCCACAATAATTAAAACAATAATGATAAAATGTACCATTTTTGTGTGACCAGGGTTAACACTCACACCTAGTGCAGTGCCGCTCACATTAATAGTTCTAGCAAGGGGGAGTGGTTTAGGCTAGGGTGTAAAAGGGGGTCTCCCTGGTTGCAGTTAGAAACAGTAGGGGGAGAAGATTGTCTGAAGATGTTCAAGTCTTCCCCCTTGAGGTACAGAAGGCAGGTGAACGGCACCACAGTCCTACCAGCATGGTAGTAATGCCACAGGGAGGACCAAAAGTTACTAGACCAGTGAGCAAGGGGACCTGAATAATAATAATAGTAATAGTTTGTTGTACAGCGCTGCTATTGTTATGTAGCGCTTTACAGAAACATTTTGTAGGCACAGGTCCCTGCCCAGTGGAGCTTACAATTTATGTATTTGGTGCCTAGGGCACAGGAAGATAAAGTGACTTGCCCAAGGTCACAAGGAGCCGACACTGGGAATTGAACCAGGTTCCCCTGTGTCAAACTCAGTGCCAGTCAGTGTTGTTACTCACTGAGTAAACATCCCCAGGTCAGCAGCCTAGAGCCACTCTGATAGGAGGAGATTTTTTCCAGTTGCAGTTCTTTATATAAGGGACTATTTATATATAAATCCCTATCATTTGACAGTCCTTCCTTGAGCCGCCCTTCCAAACGTACTGAAAAGGGGAGAGGTTATTTGCACGGTGACAACCCCAGTTGTCCAAGGTAAGTCGTCGTTACCAAAGCCTGGATAGGGACCGCACTTAGTAGCCATTTTTCTGTGAGCAAAGGGCATTGCTGCTTCAACAAGATATGTAATGCAAAAGTTATAATCCTATTGATGACAATAAGTTTACAGTTAACATGTATATGATAAAATATCTTCATTTTAATGCAACTTACTTCTCTTTCCACAATCCACAAAAAAGGTAAAGATAGTCAATTAGGTTGTAATAAAAACACTTTGGCTTTGTTTTAATCTATTTGTTTTATGTCAGAACAATTGCTTTTCAAGTGATATTTATTGATTTTTCTCTTACATTTTTCAATAAACGTGATGTCGCACATTTACCAATAAGTGTTAAATCACAAAAAATGTACTCTCCACATGGATCTGTTTGCACAAGAATGTATACGCAGTTTCAATATAAAAAAATATCTGTTGCACAAAGTAATTAAAACAATATACAGTAGGTGTAGTGAAATATACTTGCTCAAGTGAAAGTTGTGCCCTTTTAGTGATAAAACCTTTACCTTAATGCAATAGATAAGTAGTGCAATATTAACACAAATACTGTGATTGATCTAATAAAAAAAAAAATATACAACAATAGTCATTTTTTCCTCCGCAATATTACAAAGATACGCCCTTTCCTCTGTTGCTCGACTGTTAAAACTCTGACTCAGGCCCTCATTCACTCCCATCTCGATTACTGTAACCTCCTGCTGTCCGGCCTTCCTGCCTGTCACCTGTCTCCCCTACAATCTATACTAAATGCTGCTGCCAGAATCACTCGACTCTCTCCTAAATCTGTCTCAACGTAGACCCTGCTGAAATCCCTCTCCTGGCTTCCGATCAAATCCCACAGGGACTCCTTTTCCTAAATGTTACTTTTATGGCCGAAGCACTTTTTCCCATTGTGTTATTTGTATTTGTTATTTATATGATTGTCACGTATATTACTGCTGTGAAGCGCTATGTACATTAATGGCGCTATATAAATAAAGACATATATACAAAGTGTCCACATATATAAAAGTCAAAGAAAAGAAAGTGTTAGTGTCCAAAAAACGAATATTAAGTTCACTGGCTTTAAAGGGGTTAAAATTATGGATGACCGTCCTGCAGCAGATCTCAGGTGGCTCACAACCTAAGCATACAGAGAGAGAAAAGGGTGGGGGCACACGATAGTGTAAAACCTTTTACTTATAAAAAGAACACTATAAAAACCAGTAATGCCCTTCAGGAAAAAAAGATCTTTAAAGCATACTGTATATCGCCGGTTACAGGCACGGATGGGTTACGTAGTTGTGCCACTTGATTCCTGCATGCATCCACAGCTGCTGCTGAAGTAAGCAGGGGAAGATGATGTCAGATGGAAGGGAGTCTCCTCACTGTGATGAACTCCAATACACCCATGAGCATTGTGGTCAATTTCCAAGGGAGTAAGTGAGAATCACCTAGTGATCCCCAACTGGAAGTAGAAGGTGAAATAAAGAGAAAAAGATTGTGACAAGAGGCTGCAGAGTGTGTGCGTATTAAGACTGGCAGGATGTTCACTGATCATCTGGGAGCAGTAAGAACTTCTCCCTTCATTCCCCCCTCCTCACTTTCAGGGTTACCTCCGCTTATTGCGAGAGACGCACGGCAATCCTGCATGTGTTGTAGGTGTGTTGGAGTTCATCCCAGTGAGGAGACTCCCTTTCATCTGGCGTCATCTTCCCCTTCTTTCTTCATCAGCAGCTGCGGATGCATGCAAGAATCACCTGAAGAACTAAACTACACATCCGTGCCTTGAACCGGTGATATATGTGTAACCCATATCCCCCCCCCCCCAGACACAGATAGCATATCTAGGGTGTAGTGAGGACTGGCTACATGTGCTTTGGTGGTGCGTACCTGCCAGTAACAGGAGGGCCTGAGCTTCCCGCGGTGATGTTGGGGGGACAGGACCAGGCTTCTGGGGTAGTTGCCTCCATTCTCTTAGTGATGCAGTGCCTCCATCCTCTATAATGTGGGGTAGGACCTTTATAGAAGAATAACCCTGGTCCCAGGGTGAATGCCCCAGAATCACACAGTCTTATGTAAAATCAGCAGTGTCTTTATTCTCTTATCTGGCACACAGCAGCAGCAGTACACGACAGGTTATATGCCCAAGGCACTCCAAAGATACACCAGACCTCCTCCTCCTCTCCTCTCCTCCAGACTGTACTCCTGCAGGATGGTCTGTGGGGGGCCTCAATACCCCCAATGCCCACCTCAGAGGGTATCCTCTGGGTGGGGGTAGATTCTCCCCCTCACCCCCTTAGTAGGGTGAGGGGCATTGGTCCACTCTAGCTCTGCTCACTCTCCAAACTCATAGGACCGTAGTCTCTCTCTTCTGGTCCCATGACATAACTTCTCTCCTCCAACTCCCACATAACAAACCCACGTCCTCACAGGAACTGGCTACTAAATAGAGTCAGCCCCACCCCTCATGATGTCAGCAGGACCTCCCCTCTGTCTCATGCCTGCAGCAGAGTCAGGGGCCTGCATCTATCACTCAAGGCAGGGCGTAAAGGGGGATAACCCATGATTACTACTGGCGCCTGCCCTTAACAGGATTTACCACAGTAGGAGAAATATATATTGCCCGTTCTGTTTCCAGGGGGCTTCATATGCTTTAAAGATCTTTTTTTAAATGATCACTATTCAAAATGTTCTTATAGCCACTCTACAACTCTGTCCTCAACACTGGATAATACAAGTTACTCTACCACTGTATGATTGTGTTTTTACCTCCTGTAAAAATAGCACTGTGTCTGTTTCCTTGTATTTGCCATTGTACTGTCGTACGTTTATCTGGATTTAAATTTGTGCACTAAAATAAATGACAGGAATATATTTGAAAGACGCACTTTATTCTTCCTTCAATCAGTTCTGGATCTAAATCGTTAAACATTTTAAATGATGAAACTGGTTTATAAGTCAACAGCTTGTCTCTGTATTGCAGCAGAATAATTTGCTTCATGAGTGATGGTCTCGGAAAGGTTTGTATTTTGCTGTATCTGCAGCTGAAGACAAATAATGCCAAAGGCAACTCATTTTACAATGGTATCTTGTAACTAGATTAATGAGTGCAAAAAAAAATGGACTTCTAGAGTAAAATTGCAAACTGTCTTTGGATGTTAACTGGAGCAAAGTAAAACATCAGTTGTATTGAAAAACACTGTGCACAAATTTAATCTATATTAGATTCTCTGTTTTCCATTTACTGTAGTTGGAGATTCTGTCAAATGTTGAACAAACATATAAGTTTCAGAAGTTGCTAACTACATTTCATGCTTGCCCTTGAACTAACATCTGTATACGGAAATATACATTATAGGATGATTATTTCCCATTTACACAGTTGACTTAAAGTTATCCCACCCATCACTTCCCCTCTGCCTCTTAACACAATGAACTCATCGTATTTATGAAGTATTTCTTTGAAAAGGTTATTTCTAGTTTTATTACAGTTTCCATTTATTTGTTAAAAGGGCACTTTAATGTGACAAAAGACCCATCCAACGCATTTCGAACATCACAGCGTTCTTTTTCAAGCCTTGAAAAAGAACGCTGTGACGTTCGAAACGCGTTGGATGGGTCTTTTGTCACATTAAAGTGCCCTTTTAATTATTTTTCATTTGGGTCCTTCCTGCTCCGTTTGTGCTGGTGCGCTTTTGGTCTCCTTTTTCCCTGTATTGCATTTAGTAGCTGCACAGTTGCCAACTTACCCCACCAGGATGTGAGTATTTGCATATTTTTCAGGGGAACCTGCCAATGAGACTGATGGTAAGTGGGCTTGTACCATATGCCACCTGTCTTCAGGAGGATAGTACCCATACTATTACACATTAGGTACTATATCAATTATTAGTACCCTGGTTTAGTAGTTTGGCTTATTTTGGTTTATTACACCTGCATTGAGCGCTTCAGCTATTTTCTACACTCCATTTATTTGTTGCTTGATCTATTTCGATACAAATGTAGGTTACTGTAATAGTGTACAGGCATACCCCCGATTTAAGGACACTCACTTTAAGTACACTGGCGAGTAAGAACATATCGCCCAATATGCAAACGGGAGCTCACGCATGCGCCTGTCAGCATGTCCTGAACAGCAATACCGGCTTCCTACCTGTACCGAAGCTGTGCTCAAGCGGGGAGACTATAGAGCCTGTTACAAATGCGTTCTTTACATCAGTTATACACGTATATGACGATTGCAGTACAGTACATGCATCGATAAGTGGAAAAAAGGTAGTGCTTCACTTTAAGTACATTTTTGCTTTACATAAATGCTCCGGTCCCATTGCGTACGTTAATGCGGGGTATACCTGTATATGTCTGCCTTATACCTCAGAATGGTACCATTTTCAATCAAAATGGTGGCAGAGGCACTAACTCTGTATACAGTAGCTGTCTTTAGTGTCGGGTCAGGTACAGGCTGGTGGGAATCTTCACAACACCAGAGAAGTACATCAAAAGAAAGAACATCCTGCCATACTCTAACTCCATTAATGAAGTGTTAATCAACGTTTTCTTTTCAAAATGCTATTGCAGATACATGCACCACGTTTCAGGACTATATACAGTGGCAGGTAGAAAACATTATGTGAAATATAATACACAAGCAGACATATGTGACACACCCTTTATGCCTCACGTCATATTCAAAGTGGTTGTGACGTCTTACTGTGCCAACGAATAACAACACAACTCATTGGCTGAGAAAAAAAGTTAGGAGACCGTGTCCTTTTAATACATTTTTACATATAAATAATAAATATATATACACAGCATATATTTGTCTCTCTTATTTAAAAAAATATTTTGTTTTTACCTAAAGCCGTTAGTACAGTATCAGATCCCGCTACTGAAACTACTAAAAATTGTATGCATTGCACAAAAAAAGAAAGAAAAATGAAAAGTAGTGCAGGGTGGTTTCCTAACCGTGCTCTAAAATAAAGATCCAGGTGATGCCCTCAGATGTCCTGTGTCTTTTACATAGAGAATTCAGATATTTTCAATCAAGGTGCAAATATTTTTACCAAGTTCAATTTGCTTTATTTTGTACACTAACTGCTTGTGTGGAATCGCATCAAAAGCATTGGCAAAGGGATTTAATGGTATTCAAAGGATTTAATGCCTCCTGTACAATCTATATAAACAAGATTGCACAGATCTGGTCTAATTAGATGAAAATGTATAACATCCAGATAGTACCAAGAATATTTGTCTACAAATAATAATAGTGCTTTTTTGTCAAACTGCAGTTATAATCCATACAGAGGTGGCTCCCATTCTCTTCTAACCCAGTAGAATAAGGTTGCCCATGTTCTGTTCAACTTTTATTTAATGTCACCTGACTTCAGTAACTCATAGCTCTCAGTACATATTATTACTTTGTGCTTGAAGTGCTTTGAAGGTTACAAATACAATCAACAAAATAGACATCCCTTGGAGGAATGCTGTTAGTAGACGTTGTGCAACGGGAGGCCAAAGACCACCAGCTGAGGTGATGGACATCAGAGCCGGACGGCTTCAGACCAATTGCCAACAGCAACGGTGAAGGACCAAGGTACCTGTCCCAGGTTGAGCAGCCCTTACCAACCTCATCGGACGATGACGACAGCTCCAGATCCGTGGTGATGCGCCAACCGGCAGACCACCATCGAGACGCTGAGGAAAAAGAGCCACCTACCATTAAAGTAGAGAGGCGGTGTCTAGAAACCACCACACGGCGATCACTGGTGCGCCCAGAACTGCAGAGAAGTCCCACGGCCACTGTGGTGCCCAGTGCAGCGGAAGCAGTACTTACAACGGTTCCAGTCGATCCGATGGCCATCTTGAGCCAGCGGAGCGGTGCGGCATCACCCCTTTACTTCCTGCAGGCGATGATGGAGGACCCCAGCAAGGAGGCCCTGACCAGCGCTTACTTTCATGTGGAGGACCGCACCGAACCACACCCTGTGGATGGCATAGTTCTGGTGCGGGACTTGGACCTGTACCAAGATCCCGCAGTGTCTGCGCTTGATGACATCACTTCCAAGGCGACTGCTGGAGTGGACTGAAACTATGCTGCAACTGCTCAGAGTACTGCCCCCTCCAGAAAGTGAATGGATGACGATATCTGCCAGGTTATGGGCCGAGGGAAACGGAAGCTTGTATATCCAGCTTCCAAGAAGGCATCAACTGCGACAGGTCATGGCCTAGCAAATTTCAAGGACTCTGCCCCGGACACTGTTGCTTCCAAGGCCCCAGCTCCTGTCCCCATTGCCCATTTCCAAGCCCCATCTAGTTCGGGTTTCCGACATAGTCACCATGAGTCACTGGGTAAAAAGAAGGTCCCCAAGCCATCATCTGATTACCGGGACTGGGTGGAATCTGACTAGGGGTCGGAGGGGGAGATTCCTGCATCCAGTAGGATCCCTGTTAAGCATCTCACATCTTATTTAGAAATGTTTAAAAATAGGCCCAGTCGCTCTTCCTCTTGTCAATCTGGAACATCCAGTGTATCCTCCAGAATGGATTCTGAGGATGAGTCACTACTCTACCTGTCCCAATGTATTACACAAAAGTGGTGGGATCCATTATTTCAAGGTTACTGCCCTTCCATGAATCGCACAAGGTTTCTCCTTATAGATGGGGTTGTAGTTGATTACTGGTGGGAGGATGGACCCTTCACTCCTGAGGAGACAGCGGAGGCGCTAAGGAAGAGAGTTCATGAGATACATTTAGGAATTATAACGCCTGCAGCACCCTCTGTTTAATACCAAGAAGTTTAAAAGAAGAACCAAAATACTGGGTCTTTCCAGGACAAGCCCATGGCAAGAAATTGACCAAGTTGAGCAGAGTAGATCGTGCTATTGTAGCGAGGTTCATGTCAGTCTCATGGGTATGAGTACCTCTATGTTCCTGAACCCATTATGTGGGAAATTGAAGCTAATGGGGAGTCTTGGGTCAGAGAAGCTGTCATTGATTATCTGCGTTCTAAGAGTAGCTACTCTGCATACCACACTGAGGAAAGGCTGTGCGACCTCATGCGGGTTTGGAGTGTAGGTAGAGGGATCTTTATGGAGAGGGTCAGTACCATCCGGAAAATGGTCCACACATACATTGTCAAAGTAGCTGATCATGAGGGTATGATTGTTAAGAAACCTGACCCCAGGCATTACAATTAAAATGAATTCTCCATGTTGGGAGTAATCCCTGTTATTTCTTTAGCACCATTCAATTGTGGGTGGGTAATGACCTGCTGTGTGATCCTGATGGTATTATTAACTGTATACCCATGTTATTGGTTGTTAATGTCATGTTGTATTGTTTCAGGTTACTCATCTGCAAGATGGACCCCTACATTTTGCTCCAAGTGTGGACCATTGAATTCCACCAGAGGGAGAGTGTAGCCAGGCTGATTTCCTTGGCTCCTAAATTTGCCCTCCCTGGCAGTAAGTCCTGGTAAGTACAGGCCTGCCAGGAGTTATCATGGGTTTTACACACTCATAGTAGCTTCTTTGAGTGACAGGGGAGGCGGTGGGACTAGGCCTGTGTGTGTCCAATCACTGAATTCAGACCTGGTACCTACTTCCCTTGTACTTAAGGAGCTGCACTGCTAAATTTAGTCAGCCTCTCTCCTTGAGAGAGGCTTATCTACCCTAACAACTGTGCAGGGCTCTGCCAAGTTTGTACTCCCTCCTCTAGGGGAGTGGATGGGGATACTATATCCATTACTCCACCAGGAAGTAAGGGAAGAGTATGGACTGCTTCAGGTGCCCTTGGCCTGGATAGCAGGTCCAGGGTACATCCTGAGGTTAAAGCCCCATGAAGTGAAGTTTGCTGTGTATGCTGTTCCATCTGCCAGTGTACTAAATAAAGTGATCCTGTTCAAAGATATCTTATTGCTGAGACTACAATCTATCAGGAGGAGGGGAAGCAAGTTATCCTGCAAGGATTGTCTCTGCAAGAGATGTAGGAGCTGACACAGAGAGAGAATAAGATCCTACCCCAGAAACCTGTCCTGTGTTCCTCCACAACACCGCAGGAGACTCAGATCTACTGTAAGCCAGCACCACACTACCATGTAGTTGTGAAATCTCCCAGAGGGTGGGGGAAACACCATTACATATGTGGAGTGATGCCGTGCAGATTGATATATGTGTAGCTGATCTTTTCTCAGAGTGGCTTGCATTTAATATGGTCATAATCTCCATGTGATATTGACACAGACACGTGATAATTGTGATAATCTGAGCCTGTGGAACACAAATACGCTCCATATTCGAGGTGATATGCCACCTCACCACTTGGGATTTTAATAGTATTTTCTTTAACTGTAAATAATATGTTCACTGTTGTGTATCTTTTTTTGTTGTAATAAACTTTTTTTTTTAAATGTTTTACTTTTTACCTAGCTATTTTGGAGACAAATAGTTGGGGTCTCCACAGTAACAAGTTACTGGGTTACCCATAATTTGTGATGGCCTTTTAAGAAATATTGGTATCCTTGGACAGATACAGTCTTACTTTTCTCCCTCAGAGAGTGCAAACAATTAGGGACCTTCTTTTGACCTTTAGGGGATTATTACTCTTTATATGCATCATTTTTTTCCTTATATGCACCTCTTTGTGACTTCTGTAACATATACTGTACTGTTAAGTTTTAAGGTTGAGCGGCTAGGTATTTATGTATTGCTTCGACTCACTTTAGGAGTTATCAAATTGGAGAGAACATGAACTGCATCTCCAAAGGTAACATCTGAAGATACATTTATCTGTTTGAGAATTCTACTGATCAGTCTCTCCAAATATAATTCTCAACATCTTTTGGATGGCACTTTAGACTAACATCCTACAGTGCATCCCCCTTTTAAACACAACCCTGTGTTTTTTTCTGTATCAGTCCAAAAACAATTTTTTCAACACTTGCTTTGCAAGAGTTCAAGACATTATGGGGAAATTTTTTTTTTTTCAAAGCAACCTCACCATTGGTGAAAGTAAATCAGTAAGTGATTTACAGAAATTGTATATTTTTGTGAAAAAAAAAGGTACTGAAGAATCTCCCAACAAAGTATGCAATCGGTATAAAGTGATTTGTAAAAACGTTGTCTTCATTAAGTTGGACTGCACCTTTACTTTCCAATTCAAGTACAGTATTTCTTCAGCTTTAATAATAAAATGTACAAAACTGCTTACGATTCTATACTTTTGATATAGCGGAATGAAAAGGAGAATAACAGGATGGAAAGACAAATCAGAAATAAGATGTTTAACCTAAATATAAATGATTGATTTATAAAAGCGTTTTGACATTTTTTTTTCTAACTGGAGACAGTCTTCAGGCAATGAAAAGTAATGACAGCTAATTACAATAAATCAGTTATCCCTTTAAATTGCACTGAAAGTCAGCAGGAGATAACAGTTGACTTGGGGCCACAACAGCCCTTGAAATGTGCAGACTGAAATTATGTATTGTGCCTATCGCCACAGTTGGGCTTTAAAACAATGATGTAATTACATCATAGTAACATAATTAGTAATCTAATATTAATGAGCATGTGTGAACAGGACTCATTGGTGCAGACTGTTCCCAGTACAGCTTAGTGTGTTTGCTGATTTAAGCCCAGATCTACAGAGGTCTGTTTATTGAAGTCTCATAACGAATCATTATCAAAGTTAATAGTACAAGAGAGAGATACTATTTTTGCAAAGTACCAAGTGACTTACAGTAAATAGCTCCCCAAACACCCCTTTATATACAGTAACACTTTATAGAACACTTGGAGAGATATCTGTGAACAAAAACTGAACAATACCTGGGAAATATGTTAATATAAATAATTGTAATTTACTTTGCATATCATAATTAGCATATATCCCAGGTATATAAAACACAAAGTTTTATTTTTAGAACCAAAACAAATACATAGTGAAGGTGTCAACCATTAGGAGGTACTGACATTGAATAAAACAGTCAACATAACATCCTGGCTCATTTTACATCCACATTTTTTCGATTAAATACCCATGTTCTAACAAAACAGATGAGGATGTTACCTTGAGTCTTGTGATGGCCTGTTTTATTAAAATTGGATAAGAGAAAAACTCATTTTTTATGTGTTGTGAGAAGGTTTTTCTATCATCTATAAACTTGTGAGCTTAATAATTTTATATCTTTTTAATCTCAATCTAGTCCAAACCATAGATGCTCTCAATCCCAGTTTGAGAATACTGTAGGTATATCCTTATGTCTCCTAAACAATATCTCTTACTGATTCATATATTAAGAATGAGTCTTTTTTTTATACTGTATAGCAGCCAAAGAAACCCAAGTAAGATTGGTTAATGATTTAGATAAGCTTTTGATCTGTGAAGTTTGGCACATTTTTCTTAAAATGATTTAGGCTAGGTAAACTCTGAAGAGTTTAGAAGAATACAAAATAGACCTTGAACATGCTTTGTAAAATAATCATACCTTTTATGAATGCTTTAAATTATATGAATTATTCACCCTACCCAATGCTCTGGGAACAGAACTAGAAGAAAGATGTAAGCTATCATGGTGTGAATGCCTTTTGTTTGAGCATAGACTGGGATATGGTTATAAAATATTGGTAAGAACAATCTGCATTATACGACCATCAGTGGAACTATTTGCAATTAAATATGTGTTCCGGAGAAACCAGCACCCCCAGTGTGGTAATTTGCTAGATTAACTTGTTTTATTTAGAAAACATTCTGTTCATAAAGTGTAAAAGGCTACACGTATGATCTACAGTATATTTGAATGGGAAAATTGCTGAGGTTTCTGTGCTCTGTGACTCCTGATCCACATGTTATTTTGGGGTCCCACCATTAAGTGAATGTTATAGGTCACTGTAGGAGACGAGTGTAGAGGTACAACCAGGGAGACATAGATTGGGGAAATAAACAGTGGCCTTTATTTAGTTACACATGCAACTGTTGATTTTGGTCCAGATTCGGAGGAATTCCATGAACATGTCGGGGATAATCCGCAACATAGTCCATAGATGCAGTAATGGAACATCGGATTAACAAAGTGGGGATCCCTGCATTTGAATGGGACTCATTCTGTGTGATTCCTACAGGTTGCGAATCCCATTCAAATGCAGGGACCCCCACTGTAGCCATTACAGCGTCTATGGACTATGCAGCGGAGTGTTTGCAAGATGCTTGTGAATTTTCCTCACACGCTACCTCAAAACCGGCAGTTGCATCTATATCTTTCAAAAACAACACAGCTTTAAGGCAGCACCCAAATAAAGAAAATAGCCTTTTCCTTTGGCAGGAGTTATTCGTACTTCCCAGACCCTATCTGCAGGGCAGGGAGGAATA
>NC_134485.1:400465302-400562802 GCF_040206685.1 Ascaphus truei | reverse complement strand
ACCCCCTAAGGTGTACTAAGGTCTGGCTACGTGTCTGAGTGTGGTGCATACCTGCTGGCAACAGGAGGGCCTGAGTCTCCCACGATGACATGGGGGGTGTAAGGACCAGGTTTCTGGGGTGAATGCCTCTGTTCTTTACACAGTAGTGCAACACCTCCATCTCTGTGAAGCCCCAGGGATGTGGGGTGGAACACTTACAGAGAACTTCCCACACAGGGATGAGAGATTCCAGTCTCAGACAGTCTTTTGTAAAATCAGCAGCAGCTCTCTTTATTACACACAGCAGCAGAGTAGCAGCAACAACAGCAACACGCTGACAATCAGGTACAGGGGTCTTCTCTTTGTCCCCAGATTGCTCACCCTCAGGATGGTATCTGGGTCTCTGTGTCCCTGCCACCACCCCAGGCCACGGGCACCCAAGGTGGGGCTAGCTCTTCCCTCACCCCCTATGCAGGGTGAGAGGCATTGGTCCATCTCCCTACTCTGTAGTTCTATCAGCCCTACTCATAGACTGCGCCTTCTCCTCCTCCAAACTGCAAGCTCAGTAACACTGGGCCAGCCAGTGTTACTGTCAGGGTCGCCTAGACCTCCTGCCTAGCCATACTGTAGTTCTTCTTTGTCCACCGGGTGTGCTGCTGCCTTCTGTGTGTTCTAGGGTTCCTCTGTCTGTCTGTCTTCTTGTTGCTCCTGTCTCTGTCCTTTATAGCTTCTGCTTCCTGGTTGGTTCAATTGCCTTTGTTTTGAGTCAGACTCCTATTCACATGCCTCTGTCTTTGATCCTGATCATTTCCTGTATTGATTCTGCTCTTAGTAAAGGCCCTTGCTGGTAATCTGGCTTGTCCCTGTTTGTTCCCCGGTCTCTGTCCCTGCTCACCGGTCTCAGTCCCTGCTCCCAGACCTGTTCCTGCACCCCTGTCCTTTTCCAGTCTCCTCGTTGCCGACCTCTGCTTGTTACCCGACTTCGCTATCTGCCGCCTGCCTCGGACCCCTGCTTCTTACCCGACTTCGCTATCTGCCGCCTGCCTCGGACCTCTGATTGTGACCCCAACTACGCCCCTGCTGTTCCGGCCACCGAGATCCTACCCGCCACAGGAGTCTCCCGTGACAGTTACACTCTCTGCAGACTTACTAACACTTCTCACTTTGAACTCTGACAACTCAGAACTGACACACTAAATAGGCTGTGCACTGCCCTTTATGATGTCAGCAGACCCCTCCCCTGTGTCTCTTGCCTTAGCCACAGAGTCAGGTGGTCTACCTCCACCACTCAGAGCAGCGCTTGAAGTGGGGGGAACCCATGATAAATACTGGCAGCCTGCCCTTACCAGGGTTTATACCAGTAGGAGAGAAGACATATAGCCCCATTTCTTACCAGGGCTACACTCTCCCTCAGGTGGAATCCAATGGTCCCCACTTGGACCTAAATTTGCAGTACCATCCTGCAGGCGAACAATCTGGAAATAGAAACACATTTGATTAGTGTACATAACATCAGAATGTCCCACCCGGATGGCGAATTAATACAGGGGTACCTCCCAACATGGAGAACCCAACTAATAATAATGGCGAGGTTCAGGTTTCCTAACTTCCCTCCCATTGTGGTCCACAACCTTAATGTAATAGGGCTGTACCGACCCATACTCTGGCCTATACACCACACTATTCATGTAAATACTTCTCCAGACACTCCAGGCTCGTATGACATTGCATATCTTGTCTTCATTATGATAGGCAGCCCTACCAAACTTAGTCCGAAGGTACTCCATGACCGCTTACCGGAGCCAGGTATCTCTCTGCTCCTCTATTTCTTGCATAATAGGTTCAGGTACATAGGGGAAATCATAGCCATGGGATTGCCTGTATCTGGCCACTATGGCCCTGTCTGCTCTACTGAGTTTGGTCAGCTTACGGTCTCCTGCCCCCAAAACTGAGGCTCCTCTGGGGAAACATCATCATACAAAATGGTGGGGCCTTTGGGAAGGATTATCTTCTGCTCAATTTCCCTGTAACGGTTCTCTAATTCATCGGCAACCTCCTGGGGAGAAAAGGTGCCTACAGCCCACCAATGGTCAACTATATTATTTTTAATGAGTAGGAACCGAGTACGGTCCATACCCTTGTGGTACCCTGTGAACAGAGGTGCCCACCACTTATCTTGGTGCTCGTATCCGGATACTACACTCCTATCTGTATCCGACTCTACTTGTGAGGACACAACTGACGTTACGACCTCCGTGGAGTGTGAGCCTTTGCATCGACCGCTTATCACATTGGTGTAAATCGTTGGGTTCATTTTATGGACTACCGGACTCACGGGACCCGCTTCTGCAGTAGTATTGGACCCTCGGGCCCTACCTCTAGGTACAGGAGAAAATGCAACAGGGTTAGGTACACGTATCACACTAGAATATGGTATCTCCCCATCCGACCCATCATCACTCAGTTCCCAATCCGTACAATATTTGGGATTCTTGGTTAACTTATCCCTGCTAGGACCCGGTGTCATGACACGTGACGGGGCAGGGGCAGTGGCCGGTGCAATGGCACCAGGGGCAGGGATTGGGGAATCGGCAATGTCCTGCAAAGAGTCTCTTTGGCGGGCAATGCTATGACCAGTGGGCATCCTTTGACTTGCCCGTTCCGCCGTGCTTCGTGCTCCTCTGGTAATGCCTTGGGCCTTGAGGGTCATAAGCGCTGCTGCCATGGCCGCTCTCCTCTTTGAAGAGAACAACGCTTCCGGGCCTCTGCGCCAGTCGGACCCGGATGTGACATCATCGCTGATGGCCGTGGAATCTCCATCCACTCCGTGGTCTCGCACCGGAAGTGTGTCGAGGACCGGAAGGGGCGGTGGTGGACCATCCGGATTGCGGACGGGCAGGTAGGTTTGGATCTCGCTGTGATTGGAGAATAACATCACTCCAAAGCCTGAAGTTTTCCCTGCTATCCAAGCTGTCTCTTGTTGCCCTTTTTTTCTAAAATCCTGTGAGTAGTCTGCACATAGGAGCCAAGAATTCTACAGAGTTTACTTACTATATTTTATTGTCTGCACTTAGATTGTTTTGCTTTGTTTCCCTTTATGCTCCCCCTGGACAGCGAATCCATTTCCACAATTTGGGGACCAGAGGAAACAGGCCCTACCAGATGGGTCTGAGCAGGGGGTTATAATTCATATATATATTTTTTCACGTATTTGCTCTATTATTATTCACTGTTCACTATTGAGTTATTTATTATCACTATATTTTAAGTGGTCACTAATAGTGTTAGCGCCTGTTTTTTCACCGTCACACATCACATGAGTATTCAGATACTACATACAATTTTGGAAGATATATGTTTTTTACTACTAATGAGACCACCCAGGTTTAAAAGTACAATACAATACTGATGGCATCCAATTTTTACATAATCACTAATTGATCTTTCTGCTGTCACAGTCCGTGATCATCTGTCACCTTTTATTGGTATAAAGTAGTAGCTCATGTTTGTATAAAATGGTAAAAGACCAACATTATTTCTCTTCCTGGAAAGTTTGTGGTATACAGAATATTAAATAAATATTCCATTGAGTTGAAACTTTGTTCCAATTTGTATTATGTCACATATGTGAATTAAAAAAAGTACAGTTTCTCTTGCACTCTGAAAGATATAATATCTTGGAGTCTGTACATGGGAATGAAATTACTTTTTTTTTTTAAAGATGTGTTAAGTTATAGCAGTACAAGCATAGTTTTAATTGCAATATAGAGAATGTGGTGGAACTCATTTTTGTAGCACAAACAGTAAATTGTATGAAAGACAATACAATGTATTGAAAGTATATCATATGTGTTAGTTCAGTGAAGAGATCCCGGTGCAGAAAATTACATTCTAAAATTATATTTATGCTTCAATAAATCAAGCAAAGAAACATTGTAACATTAATGGTAGCCTAGAGCACTTAGCTGGAGGGTATAATCCTCTCTATTTCTCTTATTGGAAAGGGTAGTTGATTCATGGAATAGTCTCCCAGCAGATGTGGGGGAGCAAACATAATGAGGGAATTTGAAATGGCTACAGAATCCTAAATCTGAAACAAATGAAGGATTTAAAAAGGTTTGAAATTCCACAACAGATGGAAAAAAGGGCACATTAGATGGGCCAAGTTGTTCAGTTCTCCATTTTTATGTTCCTAATAAATGTAACAACTTCCTGCTCCTGGTATGCTAGCCTCTACTTGTAAGAGAGTCTTCTCTTGGGATAAGGGCTGCTGGAGACCTACTGACAAGATTGCAACTGTGTTTTAGAACCTCATGTGCTGGCTGTAGCGAGTGCTCATCACAAACAGGACAGGACCGCAAGGCTGAGGTGGGGATGTTTGAATACACCGACCAACAACCGCACAACCGTGTCCGGATTGCAGAGTCGTAGTCATGTAGCCGGGTCAGGGTAGAAGAAGTTAGAATGGTCGTGATACTCGCCGTGGTCTGGGGTTGAGGAAGTCAGATGGTCGTGGTGCGTAGCCGGGGTCCAGGAATATAGAAGATCGGAGTCCAAATACAAGCCGAGGTCAAGGGTCAGAGAAGGCAGAGGTCCAGGGACAAGCAAGGTTCAGGTACAACAAAAAAGCAGCAGGCAGGAATCAAAAGACAAGGCAAACAGGTTGCTTGAGGCAAGCACAGGTACAACACTAAGATTATGCTCAGCGAACTTGGAGGAAAGCTGGCTGAGCATATAAGGGAGTGACAGCCAATAACAGGGCTGCACCAGGCTGTGAGGGAAGAATAATCAGATGTATTCTGTCCACTGGTAAGCAGGGGCATAGTATACCACAGGTGTGGAGTAATTGGAGGTAATCGTGTTAACCCCGTGCGTATCCCTGGCAACACGGTGCCGGTGCGTAGGTGTGTGCTTCTCCGTTGCATCATGGGACACATCATGGGGGCGGGACTTAAACCCAATCCATGTGGTGACTTTATGCCTGGCCGTGCGGCGCCTGTGCGCAACCTCAGTTCGAGGCGCGTCACCTGTCTCGTCATGGGGCGCATCATGGGGGCGGGACTGAAGCCAAATCCTTACACTGGCATAGTCTGGTTTACCCTGAGCTAGTCTCTAATACTGAGACTAATTCTAGCCGGCCCTTCTAACTGATGTGTAACAATGTTGTTTATGCATTAAGCCCAGTTCTAGTTGGAATATGTCTAAGCTCTAGGTATTTTTATCTTGTACTTCCTAATTACTATATAATCATTAGAAAACAGACATACATGTTTCTCCCTATGTTGTATAAGTACACATTGTTGACAGAAATATGGTCTGTACCCTTTACTGGGATATCAATTATATTCTTATCCAAAGATACTTACTTTTCCCTGACAAGGGCATACACACATTACTCTCCATCTCCACCATAATTCACAGTATTACATAAATGCCTAAGAAAGAAGAATCTGTAAAAAAATAAATAAATTATATATATATATATATATACATTATATATCATTGAAGTATTTAAAATATCAGCACCAGACAGAGTATAAGCAAAAAAAAGGGTTGTTATTGACCCATAACACACGGCTAACCGACATTTTGGAACCCTGAAGAAGGTCCCTTTGGGGACCAAAATGTTGGATAACCGTGTGTTATGGCTCAATAAACACCCCTTGAATTGCTCATACTCTGTCCGGTGCTGACACTGTATTTTGTATAATTCAGTTTTCTTTTTCCTGTTTGATACCCCTTTTATCTAGCATGAACACCCTATTTACGACACTCAGTACAGAGTGCAGCCATCTCTTAAGCATACTTGTGTATACACACACACACACACACACACACACACACACACACACACACACACACACACACACACACACACACACACACACACACACACACACACACACACACACACACACACACACTATATTTACAGTATATACTGTACACACACATTTGTATATAGAATAGCCTGTTGTGGCACACTAATGTTGAGCTGCATCATTAGCCAGTATCACAGTGTTTGGAAGGTACAATTATACCCCTCTAGGGGGTTTATTTAGAAAGCTTTGAAGCAGTCATTCACTGTCTGTGAATGGCTGCTCCAGAGCTTATTTATTTATAAAATATTTTACCAGGAAGTAATACATTGAGAGTTACCGCTCGTTTTCAAGTATGTCCTGGGCACAGAGTTAAGACAAATAATACATGGTTACAAATACAGTTACATAAATGAACAGGGTATACATTATATACAATACATTGCATGCACAGTTAAAGATAATATATATTATGGGCGTATGAAACAGTTACAGACCAGATTAAAATGTGTGACAGCCTTAGATTTGAAAGAACTTAAACTGGTGGATGTGAGAGTCTCTGGTAGGTTGTTCCAGTTTTGGGGTGCACGGTTATTGAATAAACCCCTATGTATCATAAAATCATGGTGGAAGACCAAATCTCCTTTCTAAAACCTTTTTTTTTTCAAAATCCCAAATCTGGAGCTTACTATATTATTGTCCTTACAGAAAAATGAACCAGAAAATGAGGATTCTTCATGTAATTTTATTGAAGAGGAATACCTGTTGCCAGTCTTACAGATGGATAGAAAACTGAATGAGAAAACCGGAACAAATGCAAAGCCCAAAGGATTTGTGGCACCAACAGACCAGTCAGGATTTTCCAAGATATCAGGAAATGGAAAAACTTCGCAAATATTTATTCATATCCAAACTCTCAGAGCCGGGGACATATTTGTAAGTATCATTATACAGATGGTGATGTACAGATGTAGCAGCTGTTAATTCTTCCAGTGGCGTGTTGCAGCGGGACACTCACAACGCCTCTTCAGGAGCAATTCCCATACGAAGTGCATTAGCAGCATACCAAAAAAGGTGGGGCTAGTGGGAAATAGGGGCAGGGCTAACACGCCAGCAGGTTCAATACATCTGTATCAAATAACGTATAGGAGTTGTCATTTGCTATCCTTACCATTGCAATCAGGGTCGCAGACAGATTTCCCGGGACCCAGGACTAAAGTTACAGCATCGGAAACTTGGCGTGGGGCAGACAGTCATTGAGGGAGAGAGGCCCGATGCTGGGGGAGAGCCGGGGCCCAGCGGCAACTGGTTTGTCCAGCTGTCGGGCTCCGGATACTTGTCCCGGCTCTCCCCCCCTGTCGGCGGCCCTGATTGCAATCACATACTGTACCTACATTCTCTTTGCTCTTATATTCATGAAATAACAGATGTGACAGAAGCTAATACAGTAAAAGAGTTCAAACCTACTTGTGATGGATGCAAGGATATCTTAAATATGAATGAAAGTGAAGCACCTAATTGAGTGTGAATTAATTTCACAACAGATAAAATCAATGGGTGCCAAATGGTTCTTATATGCAATCAAATTATATGTTCAGAAACACAGAGACATATTTACTATGTTAATTTATTTCCTGTGCAGATTTTCTTACATCATCACAGCAAATTAACTGACATATTTAGGCAGACTACAATTTGTGTTCTACTTATCCAAACCATCATTTTTGCCAGTAGTTTAAAACCTTGGGAAGTTTGCATTCATATGTAAATAAGCTTACTGTGATTAAAATAGTGTTTGCATGATCTTGTATTAATGAATTATTATTGTGTTAAAATATTACACATCCTTAAAATGTATGTTGCTTTTCCTATGGAGCAACTAATAAACTTAAGAATAGAGCCACAGGTTCCCCTTAGCTACAGTAGATGGGGTGTGTGTGAGAGACCATGGGGCATACAGTGTGTAGGTTAATAGAATTGATATGATGCCGTGTTCCTAAATGGACTCCTTAAAATATATCTTTTATCGAGTTATTTAAAATATATATAGCTACAAGAAAATGCACCAATGTGAGGAAAATTGATTAGAGAGAGTGCAGCTGTGTCACACCTGTTGTAACTACCTGGCTACACCAGAAATAGTGGTATGTTTGTGGTCACAGAGTAACTCTCTCATCAACTAGTAACAATCAATTGGAATGATATAGTGTTATATCTAGTAATAATTTGCTCCCAACCATGGCAATCAATTAAAATATATACATATATGGACAAGTACCTTAACGTGTACCAAATAAAATAACCGCAGAAACGCTAATTGTGGAAGTAAAACGTGCTTAGAGGGCTGTGAATTGCTGTGTTACAATACAGCTTGTTACATCTAAATCTCTGTATGGCACAAAATAGATGTAAGCTAACAATAATTAAAGGTACATGTAGGAACTAAAGTCATTAATTTATAAAACACGTTTAATAAGAGGGCAAAATCCCTGCATGTACCATTAATTATTGTTAGCTTACATCTATGTTGTGTCATGTGGAGATTTACAGTAGATGTAATAGGCTGTATTTTAACACAGAACTTCACATGATATTCACTAAACTCCAATACCTAGCCAGATATGAATAAGCTTTCCGCGCTCGAGCTGTCCAATGAAGTGGGTCCCCCCTTGTTGCTAACCGTGTGGAAGCGCCTCCACAAAAACGCTCCTAAAGGGGGCTCCAGAAGGAGTCTCCAAAGACAGAAGAAAAATGCACAAAGAGCGCACCAGAGGTTAAAGACCAAACATTAAAAATAAATAATGTAGCCCTCCTACCCCCACCCTAAGTGAGATCTAGGTGGGCAGGTGTATCTGACTACGGACCAGGGTGGTGCTCTACCTGGTTTGTAACTAGGAGAGCCGAGCTTCCGCCACGGGGAACCTGGGGCAATACAATACTATGGATAACTACTTACAATGGGTGCAGCGCCTCCACCTGCGATGGCTCCCACCAGAGGGGGAGTAGTTCCTCGCAGGACATTCAATAACCACATACAACGGAATTGATAATGACTAATACCTTTACTACCGGCATAGCATGAATACAACATCAACACATAGGCGTCACGGCGGACGCTACCGCTAACTTGCACCACGGCGGGTGCCCACACTTTAGGCGCCACGGCGGACACTACCACCTTCCCAGAGTGATCCCACCCCGTGTCCAGTGCACCAACCCAATGTCTCGCACACCCAGAACCTGTACCAATATGTGTGTGTGACTGCGCAGTCACTATTTCTGTTGATAGGCCTTGTTGGTGCACATGAGGGTGTAGGTTACCTGCCCGGGCTCCAGCCACGGGTGCCGCTATATCACTGGGGTTGGATCCGCCGGGATATCCTCCTACGCGTGGGGTGAATTCCAGCGCGGATAATATCACCGTACAGCTCCGCACCATCTCTACCTTAGTTAGAGTCTGTCTGCTGCCAGCAGGCCGCAGTCACGCTAGCTGAGCCTCCGTGGAGATAGTCCTGCTCCCTCTTAGCAATCCGAGCAATGGCCGTGATACACTCCTAGCAAATATATAATGGGGCAGGGTCCCTAACCTAGGGCCTGTCCCTATAATACTCAGCTGGGATGACTCAGGGCTATCTGGGGCCTAGGGGACTTGCTGGCCTAGTGCAGAGAGTCACAGACCCCTGCACCCTACCTCCTTCCCCTAGCAGCTCCAGTCACCAACTGCTTTTCTCTGTCTGCTTTGTGCTGCCAGACTCACAGCTCTGCCTCTGACTACCGCAACAATGTTGCAGACCTCCAGGTGCCTCTTACTGACAGAGGCAGCACAGCAACAGGAACTCACTCTAACAACTAACAACGCGCGCTCGCATACCAGAAGGAGGGGGTGAGTGCGCAAGGGGGGGAACTTGGCTACATCCTCCCCCTGGTGAAACCATCAACGTCCCCGCTTGAACTACCCCATGCATAACAATATTATATAATAAAAATACAGTGTTAAAATACAACTTAACGATCACTCTAAACGAGATTGTACAGTTCAACAAACATATTTATAACTGAGGCTAGCTTGGCTTTAGCTTGCTGCTGAGACTCATAGTGAGGTGCCCCTAATGAATCATAAGCCACTCTAGTGGGAGGGCGTCTCACTCGCTGGCTCCTGCGAGTCTCAGTCTCCATTTCTTCATCTTGGGATAGACCATCATAGGCTTGAGGCCTAGACTCTCTGGCAGAGGGTGAACCAGTTTGGGGAAAGTCTCTTTGTAACTGAACACTGTCTCTTTGGGGCACAAAACTCGGAGTGGTAGGATCTAACGGTTGGTTACTTGGTGATAATCCTGATGAAGGTACTTGCATAGCAGGCCCATTACCCGTTGCTCCTTCGGGAGGTGCCCACCAATCTCGGTTGGATGTTCCCTCCAAAGGATCTTGAATTATTTCATCTGTGGGCCCTGAATTCTCGGTAGACTCTTCAGGCTCACTGTCGTTTATTACTGTTTCTGTTTCGGGTTCACTTTCTCCCAGTTGTGGGATAGGTAACAAGTGGTTTCGGTGCCAGACTTTTACCCTGCCATTCACGTCACGTATGCGATAAACAGGGAGGCCCGGCATTTGGGACTCTACTTGAAAAGGCCCCTCTCTCCAGCGATCAGCTAACTTGTGCTTGCCGGGAATCCCTAAGTTGCGTAGGAGAACTGCGTCTCCCGGTTGGAGCTCTCTATAGCGTACTTTGTGGTCGTACCTTCTTTTATTATTGGCATTCAGTCTAGCGGTGGCTCTTTCGGCTAACTGATAGGCACGTGCAGACTGTCCTGGAGTCTCTGCACATATCGATAATGAGCCATGTTGGGTACCCCGTCGGTAGATACCCGTAGGCGGATGTCGATTGGCAGTCTGGCTTCTCTCCCGAACATCATGAAGTATGGGGTGTACCCTGTGGACTCGTGCCTAGTGCAATTGTAGGCATGCACCAAGGCCTCAACATGTTTACTCCATTCTCCTTTTTGGGAATCTTTCAGAGTGCCTAGCATGTCCAGCAATGTCCGATTAAATCTTTCAGGGAGCGCATCTCCCTCTGGATGGTAGGGAGTAGTCCTTGACTTTTGAATATTCAACAGTGTTAGCAACTCTTTGATCAGCTTGCTCTCAATATCCCGTCCCTGGTCAGAGTGCATCCTGCTGGGCAGACCATAATGCACAAAATACTTCTCCCATAGCACTTTAGCCACTGTGGTAGCCTTCTGGTCCTTCGTGGGAAAGGCTTGAGCGTATCGAGTGTAGTGATCTGTCACTACTAGCACATTTCCTATACCCTTTGAATCTGGCTGTATGCACAAAAAGTCCATACAAACTAAATCCATAGGCCCGGAGCTTTTGAGATGGCCCATTGGGGCAGCACGGGTGGGAAGTGTCTTCCTTTGAATGCACCGTAGACATTTCCTGCAATGTTGTTCAATTGACTCCCGCATTCTAGGCCAGAAGAACCGGTCTCGCACTAAACCCAAGGTCTTATCCACCCCCAAATGTCCATGATCATCATGTAGTGATCTTAAAACGAGACCTTGCATATGCCGGGGTAGAAATAGTTGTCGACGGTCAGGATGATTGTGGAATTGAACAACCCTATAGAGTAGGCCGTTATCCATCTCAAACTTATCCCATTCTCTCATGAGGAGGCTCACATCATTGGGAGGAGCCCGTTTCACCAGTGAAGAGTCATTTTTGTGCAGAGCCTCTCGGACAGCCTTAGCCGCAGGATCATGTGTCTGTGCTAGTACCAGTTCCTTCACCGTGAAGATAACGTCTTGAGTTAGACCCATGCCATCGGGGTGGCAGTAAGCTTCTGGAAGGGCTTGAGGTCGACACCCTAAAGAATCCGCTACTCGTAGCTCGGAGAATGCCACTCGATCGTTTACAATAGCAGCAGTGGAACACATAGCTCTCATTCCTGGTCCTGGAATTTCTTCCCAAGGGCCATCGTCGGCGGTCTCACCCAGTCCCGATCTCCTAGATAGAGCATCGGCCCCTATATTGAGAGGTCCAGGCTTATATTTCAAAGAAAACTGGTAATTGGCGAGGGTGGCCAACCATCTATGACCGGTCGCATCTAACTTGGCCGTGGTTTGTACATAGGTCAGCGGATTGTTGTCTGTTCAGACCTCGAAGGTGACCCCATATAGGTAGTCATGTAGTTTGTCAGATATGGCCCATTTGAGGGCGAGGAACTCCAATTTGTGAACTGGATAGTTCTTTTCACTGGGAGTCAAACTTCTACTTGCATATGCCACAGGACGAAGCCCAGTGGGGTACTTCTGGTGTAGCACGGCTCCCAATCCGTGGAGGCTGGCATCCACGTGCAGAATGTAAGGCTTCTCCGGGTCAGCATAGGCTAGAACGGGAGCCTCGGTTAGACTATTCTTCAGCCCCTTAAATGCTTCTTCACAAGCGGACGTCCACCGATCCCCGAAGGGGGTCCTTGGGGTGGTCTTCTTCTGCTTGGGTTCCTCTGGATAGACCTTCAGCAGATTGTTCAGCACAGCCGCCTTCTTGGAGTATCCGTCCACAAACCGTCTGCAGTATCCACAGAACCCGAGAAATGACCTCAGCTCCATCACATTCTCTGGTCTTGGCCAATTCACCACCGCCTCCACCTTGCCCGGGTCGGTGGCCACTCCATCTGCGGACACTATATGACCCACATAAGTGACCGATGTTCGACAGAAGCGGCACTTATCCAAGGAGAGCTTCAGGCCTTCTTTCCCTAAGCGATCCAGCACTTTCATCAGTCTAGTCTCATGTTCTTCGAGTGTGGTTCCGAACACAATTATGTCGTCTAGGTATACCAGACACTCACGAGGACACATATCTCCAATCGTCTTCTCCATAAGCCGTTGGAAAGTGGCTGGAGCACCGCAGATACCTTGAGGCATCCGGGTGAACTGATAAAATCCCAGAGGACAGACGAACGCCGTCTTCTCTTGATCAGCTGGGCTCATTGGAACCTGGTAATACCCAGATCGAAGGTCCAACACGCTAAACCACTGGCTTCCGGACAGTGCGCTGAGGATCTCCTCTATTCGTGGTAGCGTGTATTGGTCAGGCACAGTACGTCTGTTCAATGTTCTGTAGTCCACGCACAATCGAACAGACCCATTTTTCTTTCGTACCACCACAATCGGTGAGGCATAGGGACTTCGAGATTCGGTCACTATACCGGCCGTTTCCATCTCGTTCAGGACACCATGCACATCCTCCACATCTCTGGGAGCTATACGGCGAGACCTTTCCCTAAATGGCGTGTCATCATTCAGACGAATCGTGTGCTGAGCGTTTCTGCTGCATCCCACGTCCATCTCACTAGTAGAGAAGACATCTCGTCTCTCTCTCAACTGAGCACGTAGCTTCTCCTTCCATTCTTCCTCCAGGGGAGACTCTCCGAAGTCGAATTGTAGTGCCTCGGGCTCTTCTCCCACACGGGCAGTGTGAACGGTCACTGTGTCGTCCACAGGATCCACAGGATAAATTCTACCCAGCCTTTGTCCTACTTCAAGCGGCACGGTATGTAGAGACATGTTCTGGATAGACACGGTAATCTTCCTGGGGACATTAGATGGCCAATCCCGTACTTCAGGTATCATTCGGTCTCCCCAATGACTCTCAGACTCGGGAAGAGTCTCCAGCGAAAAGTATCTGTCGCTTTCGTGCCGACTGGGGTACTTGATCAGCGCGGTCACATGCCTCACTCCCCCTGGTGGAATCTCCAATAACCGTCGCTCTTGATTAAAGATTTCGCCATACTCTTCTTCATATGCCACTCTATAGCATTCTTCCCGTAGGCCAGGGGCTATTTTCAGGGATGACAATGGTAGCTCGCCGGCTTCCTGCAGGAATGAGCGAATCACCGACCTCACAATATCTGCATTCGTGCCCAATATGATGGGGGCACTGGGATGTTCTCGAGCCTCCGGGCAGACCAAGGCTTCCACCAGCATGGGATGTGACTTGTTAGTGTTCAACTGCAAGATATCCAGCTTGACCGCCACTATTCCGTCTATGGGGTAATCATCTTTACTCAGTCCCCACAACTTCATCTTTTCGGCTGACTGCAAAGGAAGATGGCTGAGGTGCTGGTCGTAGAATGGACGGTAGATGATGGTCACTTGTGACCCAGTGTCCAGAAGTGCTGAAGAGTAGATCCCCTCCACGACGACTCTTATTACAGCGGTGGGCCCTACTCGGCAGTAAGCATCTGGTTGGGGCGTCTCCTCTATTGGAGGCCTCCCCGACTCTTCGGCAATATCCTCGGGTACGGTTGATAAGGACGAGATTGCCTTCCGCACGGTTACGGTGTAGGTCTGGGCCTTAGTGGGTCTTTTGGGGTGCGAACAGCTCCTTGCAACATGGCCCTTCTCGTAACAGTTGAAGCAACGGAAGTCTGGGCGGGGACCCGGACTGTCAGGTGACCTAGGAGCGGACCCAGGCACCTCCGGGGTGGCCGTATCCTTACCGCTCTTGCTTCCCTTTGCTTTGGGCATTGTTGCTTCCTTGGTCTCCTCCTTGCGAGGGTCTTTGGCCTTCTTGGGCGTATGCAACCTAGTATAGGCCTCATGACTCTTCACCTCATCCAGTAGGTCTTCTAGAGTAGGCGGGTCCCCCTTCTGTAGCGCGCATCTGATCATTACTACGATATGGTGAGTGGGTATGGCTCCCCGCAGGAATTGAGTGCGCCTATACTCATTCACTTCTGAGGCCTTGATGACTTGGCGGGAACGTAGATCCCACAAGAGCAATTGGATCCGTTGTATGAACTCTGATAGGTCTTCCCCCTCTTTCTGGCAGAGATTGTAATACTTAGTCCATAACTCCCTCACATCATCTTCCTTACCGTATACCCGGGTAAGAGACTCCATCATCTGGTGTGCGGTAACCTCAGTATGCTGATCTTTATACATCTTGATGGTAGTGGACGCAGGCGGGCGCAGGCACTCCATGATTCGTTGTCTTTTCACCTCATCAGGACAGGTCCACTCTTCCAGTACCTGTGAAGCATATTCCTTCCAAACATCAAAAGCCTCTTCACAAGTGGGGGTCGTTTTACCCCTGAGAAGAGTTTTAACTTGCGGTATGGCTGAGAGGAAGGGGATTCGTGTTTGGGCCCACCCAGTTGTTGGATGGCCTGGGCTAGTAATTGGATTTCTCCCATTCTACTGGGGCTGAGGTTGGGACTGGAGCTCCGTCTGCTGGAGCGACAATTAGCACAGGATAATACACTGGCCTCATCCCCGCATATACTTTCGGGTGGGGACAGGGACATGCACATACTAGTCTCTAGCAGGTCTGTACTGGGGCTACAGGGTTCGGGTTTTATCGGCATTTCAGGATATATAACAGGACACCCTGAGCTGAGGGCCCCGTGGAACCGCAAGTTGGATGGGCCTTGCTGTGGCGACAATTCACATCCCTCAGTGATTAATACGGTGCACCATGACCCGTCTGGGTCGGAGCGGTGACCCAAGATTCTGGCATCTTCTAAGCCTGGATACTGCATTAGGATTAAACATAGTTCATAGGATGAGGCATTGGCGGGAACTTGTCCTACAGCAAGGGTTTGTGAGGGCGGGACTTGCCTTTTTACCGCCCACGCGTACACCTCTTGGCTGGAAGGTAACGTGTAACCTAACGACATTTTCACTGAGTTCGGGCACCCCAGGTCTGAATCTCAGCAGCGCCTCCAAATGTAGCCCTCCTACCCCCACCCTAAGTGAGATCCAGGTGGGCAGGTGTATCTGACTACGGACCAAGGTGGTGCTGTATCTGGTTTGTAACTAGGAGAGCCGAGCTTCCGCCACGGGGAACCTGGGGCAATACAATACTATGGATAACTACTTACAATGGGTGCAGCGCCTCCACCTGCGATGGCTCCCACCAGAGGGGGAGTAGTTCCTCGCAGGACATTCAATAACCACATACAACGGAATTGATAATGACTAATACCTTTACTACTGGCATAGCATGAATACAACATCAACACATAGGCGTCACGGCGGACGCTACCGCTAACTTGCACCACGGCGGGTGCCTACACTTTAGGCGCCACGGCGGACACTACCACCTCCCCAGAGTGATCCCACCCCGTGTCCAGTGCACCAACCCAATGTCTCGCACACCCAGAACCTGTACCAATATGTGTGTGTGACTGCGCAGTCACTATGTCTGTTGATAGGCCTTGTTGGTGCACATGAGGGTGTAGGTTACCTGCCCGGGCTCCAGCCACGGGTGCCGCTATATCACTGGGGTTGGATCCGCCGGGATATCCTCCTACGCGTGGGGTGAATTCCAGCGCGGATAATATCACCGTACAGCTCCGCACCGTCTCTACCTTAGTTAGAGTCTGTCTGCTGCCAGCAGGCCGCAGTCACGCTAGCTGGGCCTCTGTGGAGATAGTCCTGCTCCCTCTTAGCAATCCGAGCAATGGCCGTGATACACTCCTAGCAAATATATAATGGGGCAGGGTCCCTAACCTAGGGCCTGTCCCTACAATACTCAGCTGGGATGACTCAGGGCTATCTGGGGCCTAGGGGACTTGCTGGCCTAGTGCAGAGAGTCACAGACCCCTGCACCCTACCTCCTTCCCCTAGCAGCTCCAGTCACCAACTGCTTTTCTCTGTCTGCTTTGTGCTGCCAGACTCACAGCTCTGCCTCTGACTACCGCAACAATGTTGCAGACCTCCAGGTGCCTCTTACTGACAGAGGCAGCACAGCAACAGGAACTCACTCTAACAATTAACAACGCGCGCTCGCATACTAGAAGGAGGGGGTGAGTGCGCAAGGGGGGGAACCTGGCTACAATAATATAATGTAAAACTGTGGTGCCAGAAATCTAAACAACACCTGCTATGTGAACAAATATGAATTTATTGATCAATAAGATATAATGATAAAAAAAGTGTCCACCATAGACCACAAAGCCACACAATACAAGCAGTACCTAGACCGCTAACATACACCTAATGTGGCCATGCACTGCACTGACATAGCTGACAATACATATACACACATACAAAAAGACCAGAAGGTCGCAGAATGAATACCCTGAAGGTAAAGTAGTTAGGATGTGACAGATACTGCTACCGGGTAAACGCTGAAGGGGGTGGGGGGTTGGCTCTTACCAGAGAAGCGCGAGCTGGAACCGCGCACTGATGCCAGAAGTCCGGACTGCACCAGTGGCGGAGATCTCACCACAGCGCGAGCTTCTTGGTTTCTGCCTCTACCCCAGCCAAAAAGCACACGCGTAGAGTGACCTCTCGTGATCTCTACGCGTTTCGCAACCACATGCTTCGTCAGGAGTAATGTATGAGGTCACCCACGCGTTTAAATACAATAATACAGCCAACCCCTAGGTTATCTCCTGAAGAAATCAGCTTAGTCTGAAGAAACGCGTACGGACGTGTTACTACTGTCATTTTACAAGTGCCCAGAATTAGTGCCAGTTGTGAGAGTGAGTTGTGAGTTGTGAGAGTTGTGAGAGTTGTGAGAGTGAAGACAGAGTGAAGACAGACCCTGTTCCTGTGTACTGGGACTCTATACCACAAAGGGAACTTACATACAAGAGACAGGAGTTGCCGGAGGAACCTCCAAGGTGTAACACCATTTAGAGAGGCGTGACGTCAGTCCGGAGCATACCCAGTGGAGCAGAGGCGCAGTGGTGGCAACACACGACGGGTCGGAGCATGAGTATTACTCATACAATGCTTTTTATATTTGGAATCTTGTGAGTTTTGAATCATGATGTCCATGTTTTATTAAATGTTATTTACGTTAATACACAAATATCGGGCGCTTTTTCTTCTTTTTTTCTGTATATATATATACAAAATATATATATAAAAATATAAGAAAAAAAAGCGCCAAATCCTAGTGCATTACTGTGCAAAATAGATATATTTAATTCCCAAAAATCTCAATAAAAATGAACTCACAAACATAAAACAATTAAAAGCATTGTATGAGTAATACTCATGCTCCTAGGCCATCCCCTGAAGAAGTCTGTTAATCAGATGAAACGCGTAGGGAAGGTGTGCAGTGGACTTTCCAACGCTTGCCATTGAACTGCTGAGAATCTGTACCGGTCCGGTATTTAGAACGGTTCCCGTGACGTCACCCGCTGGTCCGCGACTTCAACCGTCCCCGGTGGGAACTAAAGATCAACTGTTTGGTGTATACCGGGGGAGAGACCATCGTGGAGTGCCTGATACGTCAGTTCCTGCAGGCAGTGAACAACGGAGGCAGCAATCTGTTCCAGTGGAGTCACGGAGGGACTACAGCAGCAAAGCAGCGTTTCCTGGTCCTAGGAGCATGAGTATTACTCATACAATGCTTTTAATTGTTTTATGTTTGTGAGTTCATTTTTATTGAGATTTTTGGGAATTAAATATATCTATTTTGCACAGTAATGCACTAGGATTTGGCGCCTTTTTTTTTTTTTCTTATATTTTTCTATGCAGGTGGAGAGGGAGGTCGTTGTGCCCTTTTAAGAAGCTGCCTGTTGGTCCTAATAGTGCTACTGTCACTCCCCAATTATTGGACTCATTTGTTGGACTCTAGAGGACTATCTGCATTGTGCAGATTAAGGCAAAGTTCACAGCACCACACAACATTTTTTTGTATAATTGCATGTTTTTAGCTTTTTTTATATCAGACATTCACAGTGCATTTTTGGTATATTAATTAATTTCATTATTTAGGATATATTGTATTAGTATATTATTATATTAATTCATTAATATCATGTTGATGTATTTATGATTTATTACCAGTTCAATTAATTTTATATATCCTATATTTCTGGCTTTCCACACACGAGCGCAGACCCTTATTGTATATATATATATATATAAATAATCAGGAGAAAAAGAAGCGCCAGTTCCGTATGGTTGAATAATAAATATGTGTAAATTTTATTAAATGACCAGAATAGTCAAAAGGACTAGTAGTAAACTGGTGTGATTAAAAAGCAATAATATGTCTGGTACAGTACAAGCAGATCGCAGCAATTAGCAAGTGACATATGGAAGGGGATGTGGAGCAAGGAAGCAAGATATCATGGGGAAAAAAGGCCAACAGTGATGAATGTCAATGACAGTCCATATGGCTGATGATAGCCCAGTAAGGAACAGTAAACACCCACTAGAGAATGTCCCTTCCCAATGGTGATGTGGGTGTGCTGGTGACAGACCTGTTTCATCTGTTGAAGCACGGAATATACCTCCTCAGCGTGCGATCCGGTTAAACTGGTATTGTTCTGATGCTGAAAAATCAATTCCTTCCTGTGGCGCAAAATCACTTCTCACGTGTCAGACCTCAGTTTGAGATGAGGCTTCCTGCATCTGAGTCCTTGCAGCGGCACCGAATGTATATATGAAGACGGGTGCCTCTATCCCCAGATGTAAAGGAACAAGTGATCCTGGTTGCTTCCTGGTTGCTTCGCACAAAACGTGCCCGCGTCACTGCGTTGCTGCGCTGCTACGTGATGACATCCAACGCGTTTTGTCACTCTAGGTGACTTTCTCCATCAGTGCAGTGCCTCCATCCTGCAGGGTAGCTGCCGGAGGCAGATAATATTCCCTACAGGAACCCCCTTTTCCAGTAACAACACAGAGGAACACAGTGGAACGGTTCACCTTTAATTTGGCAGGCCAGGACCGGATTCCTTCTCTTGCAAGAGATGTACTCTTTTACACCTGACAAATCATGGTGCATCTTCCCTCGCATCTTGCATATGGTAATTTCCCCGACTAGGCCCCCCCAAGGGCTTGAAGCCCTTGAGGCTAGTCACCACCCCCTTACCCCCTGTTGGGGTAAGGCAGACACTGCCTCACTCTCTGGGGAGGATCGCTACAACCTGAATCATCTCTCTACATTTGGGTCAGGAGCCTCTTATATACCTGGGGAGGGATTAATAACCCTGCCCCAAACTGGGCAGGTTTTTAAAGAGGTTCCAGAGTCACACCACACTACGGGTGACCCATTAACACCCCAGGCATGACGCTCCCAACTGCCATCTATCCTGAACCTGGCAATGGCAACAAATTATCCAGTGTGCCAAAGGACACATCCTGGCCCATGTGAAAGGGATTTAACCCCAGCACTGCCTGCACTTACCAGGGCTTACAGTACATGCTAGGGACGGAGAACACATGGCCAGGGGCAATAGGACACACATATATATACAGTATGCTGTAGACCAGCAGTACTCTAGATTTTCTAGGGGAGAGCAGCAGTTATAGAGGTCCTGCGCTCTCCCCCCAGGCATTTAAATTGAATGCTGGGGAACCGCGCGAGGCCTCTATAATAAATTTAACTTCCCGCAACGTGTCATCCTGGTAACCCGGCATCAAATGATGCCACCGGGTCACGGGACATCACGTTACTATGGCGACGTGACGTCATATGACACTGCGCGTCATTTGACGACGGGGTCAAGTGGGGGTTGGGGCGCGAGGTACCGAGGTGAATAGGCAGGGGTGCACACGAAGAAAAGTTTGCGCACCCCTGCTGAAGACAATACAGAGTTAACATGCTCCACCCATAACTTGGTACAATAAGTAGACAGACACTGTCCCTGATCTGCGTGGCAGTAGAGGGCAGGAGAGATGGGATTGGATAGGAAAAGTGTGATGTCACAAGGAAAGAATGGAGCAGGAGGAGAAAGAGAGAGAAAAATCTGTTGCAATGACTGAGGGGAAAAGCGGCAGCAGATCTGAAGACATGCCAAACTGTTAGAAAGACGAAACCAGATAACAGACAGCCGGGAGACCTGTTCCTGCAATTCCAGGTACCAAGTGTGAACGCATACACGCACCCCACAAATATTACACCCATAAGAGGCCTGCAATACGAATACCCACCATCTTAAAATAAGAGCTCCAACGCCGTGCCGAAATTAATATTGGCCTATTTGGCTGCCACTATGGACAACAGCGCAGCTTCCTCATTTACTGTGTGTATGTGTACATATATATCATTTACTGTGTTTTATATATATATATATATATATATATATATATATATATATATATTTAATATAACACAGTAAATGAGGAAGCTGCGCTGTTGTCCGTATATATATATATATATATATATATATATATATATATATATATATATATATATATATATATATATAGTGTTTTTGATGTTGTTGTTTTTTTATCTCAAGAGTAGTGGCCACATGTTAAGGGGCAGGTTGCCGCAATCCATAAATCACTTGCTAATATATATATCGTCTAGTTTTTGTAGTCTGGTGAATCTGACTATGTTGTACAGTACAGTACAGTACTAAGCAAAGGAAAAAAAAATAAGTCGCTCTTCAAAGCAAATGACTGAGTGGTGGTGCTAAAATGAATACAATGAAAATAGTTACACATAAACACAATATT
Organism: Ascaphus truei; assembly: GCF_040206685.1. Classification (NCBI taxonomy): domain Eukaryota; kingdom Metazoa; phylum Chordata; class Amphibia; order Anura; family Ascaphidae; genus Ascaphus; species Ascaphus truei. Next base: position 400,541,570 of record NC_134485.1, on the reverse strand, counting down.
AGTGAAATGTGAATATAAATAATTTGCTACTAAAACCCCCCCAGAAATTAACTGCCTCCAAGTTCTTTATGGTGATGTCTTCGTGATATGGGGAGCGCAGAATCAAACCCAAAAGATAGAAAACATAGTGCAATATGTCCAAAATCAAGATTAGATACTCTGTGGTTACTCATATAATACCAAAACGCACATGGTCCCAGTATTAAAAAGGCAGTATGAATCAAACAGACAGGGATCAGCTCGACGCTGTCTCCTATCAGCTCCCTCTTGGTGAAGGTCAGTGTATCAGGTGTGGCTGGTATAAGGAACAGCAGGGCAACTCTCCCAGAGATAGAAAAATGCGCACAATAGTGCAGATGTTTTTCTGATTTTATAGATAAATTACAAAAGTATAAAATGTGTCCTCACATATTAAAACACTTAACAATGCGTAGAGTAGAGAATACACACTGCTCAAATCCCACAGTAGGTTTTAGATGTTGTTCTCACCGCTCCTTCAACCTGGTGTGACGCCGGCTCTCACTCCTCGTCACTTCCAGTATTGCGGTCACGATCTTCTAGTAAAGGATGATGGACTGAAGCCTCACGCTGATACATACAGAGAAATAAGAGGGGTTACAAATGTATCACTAGTATGTCAAGTACTTCATTGTTTCATTGGTCTTAAACTTATCTTCAAAAGGGACACACTAAAGAAAAAGATAAAAGCTAATCACCTCTGCTGAAGCATGGTGGCTCACTATTTACTGGTTAACGTCTTAGTTGCCGAAGTCCACAAAAAATGTAACCTCTATATGGCTATGTTGGGACCTAGCGTTTTTTAACTCTTAGTTAATGACATTTTCAGATATGCAAATAAGAATATTGCAAACTGATTATGAATGAATAAACAATCCAAAGTCAACATTGCAGTATTCTCAAAATAGCCACCGTAACCCAATTTTTGTATGCCAAATTTTAATGACTCAGAGATATACAGTAGTGCCTACCAAAAGGGTTTAATCATCCTAAAAGTAATTCCCACCATCTGATAGTATGCTTTTTACCATCTCTCTGCCATCTCTTTCTAATTGCTGCCAAAGCTGGAAGGACAACATATTGCTTTGAAATATGACAGTTGTGTGACTGGATAGCTGTCTCTCCCACTATTTTATGTCACCTGGTCTTCCACAACCTGCTTACTTCATTCGATAACCCCATCATACTGTAGCCCACTTCTTCAACAACACATGTATTCTAGATTACTTTTACTGGTGCCACTATGATACACCGCTTTTTGTTAAATCTACCACATTTACAGACCTTATGTTCTATATTTTCCCTCCAACTATTGTCTCTACTTGTTCTTCCCTATATATTATTTTTATGTATTTTAGCTTATTTACTCTTGATTCTTTATTCTGTCTCTCTTTGTTTGCTTTCTCTTCTTTTTTACTCTATCCACCTGTCATGATAATGCCATGAGATATTAGGTATTTTAATCCCTTTGGTGCTTAAGGGGTTATTGATCTACAGTCTGAGTTTAAAAATACAATATATATTGAACTTGTGACAGGTCCAGGCTTGTCAAGGGGGGTGCTGTGCTTCAAACCAAACTTAAATGGGGGTGGCCTGTCATGGAGAGCCCACTAAAAGTGACACGTGGGGTTTGGGGGGATAATAGACATTGATCAGATACTGGTCTGTTGGCTTCAAAGAAAGCTGGATGTTTGTTAGTGATTGCTAATACATTCCAGAGAGGGGTGACCCGCAGGTTATACTCTCATTGAGGGACTTTATTAAAAATGAGAATATCATGTAACGTCCTCTGCTGAACATGCTAAAAATTACATTTGTTTATCTGTGGTACTGAGTCGCACATAATGATTACAGACACGTCAGGTCTAGCAGGTACTAGGAGACAGATATTAATATTTTGCTTAAGTTTAGGATTAAAATGTTCATATCTACTCTCATTGTGTCCGCCATAAGTGCCTCAATGTATTGATGTGTCTCACGTTTGTGTAAGTATTACTGAAGTGAAGTTATGAGTACATTTTCAGAAGGAAAATTAGTTTAAAATGTCCTTTGGTGGGAGGTGTTTTACTCTGTCGTAAAACTGTAAATCTCACAGCTGATTTACGACAGGGGCTGGGTTTAGGTTGTGTTCAATGGAAAAGAATTGTATTTAAGTATGAGCAAGAATTATAATAATGATATGTCTACAGTGGTGTATCTGGGACCAGATACTGGATATCTCATCTCCTCTTACTTGTGACCTCTCTGGGCACAATTTATGGCATTTGGTAATGTATAGGGTTTTCTATCTTTGTTTATCCTTTTTGAATTGAAACTTCTATGCTGGCACCTACTGTGCCATATGAAAATTTCCCTTGGAGTAAATTGCTTTGTTGGTGATGGAAGTGACATCACTGCTGGCAGAAGAGGCCTCCCGCACTCTTCGCACCTGTGCAGTAGGCCCTGCCGAATGCTTAGCACCTGCGCAGTAGGTGCCGCCAAAGGCTTGGCACGCCTGCGCACTCCACCTCCGTTCTTCACCCTGATTTTGCAGTAGGTGTCGGCTGGGCAGAGCACACCTACATAGAGACACACAGACACACACAGAAACACACACACACACACACAGAGACAGAGAGATACACACACAGACTTCACAGTTACTATACATATAGAAGTGCAAATAGGTTAAAAAAATGTGCATTCTAAGTGAAACTTCTTTGCGTTTTGTCACTGAAATTGTGTTTTAATTTTTAATTAAAAACCTCACCATCACAAATACAATTTCTGTGACAAAACACAAAGAAGTTTCACTTAAAATACGTGTGCTTGGCACACACACATTTTTTTCTTTTAAGAAGCTGTTTTGCATTTTATTGTAACTGTATGTTTTTCATAATCTTTTTTCTGTAACCTAAGCACTGTATTTTTATATATATTAAAACATTTAATAAGTAATGCTTTGGGCTCTGAATGAACTTTTGCACACTCTGGAGAGAGTATTTACATTTTCAGTCAAATTTTGCTACAGCTGATTCTTGCGCGTTAGAGTGCATAGTTTTTTCTATAATACACAGGGACTTGAGGCCCTGGCAAATATTAATTTGACATCTTTAGTTTACATAACTATCCAAGGTAGTGGCAGTGGATAGATATGATTTGCAATTGAGTAGGGGTTAATATTAACTCACTGGAGATACCTTACATAGGCGAAAGGTGAGTTAGGTAGAGTAGCCGTGTGCATTAATCTTGGTTGCATATCTAAGGCACGTGCTAACCTGTGTGCTGTTCGTGGCGGTGGTATATTGGGACGGATTTAGGAGAGATATAACTCATTTGAGGGACCATTGCGGAGGTGAATAGTGGGGCAGATTGTGAGTTTTGTATTGATCCTGGTCCTTTAGAGGAGATATTGTCCATTTGATGGACCTTTGCGGAGGTTAAGAGTGGGAGTGCTTGCGAGCGTCAGTATTAACCCTTGTCCTGTGTGCAGTTTGCGGGCTCGCAGGGTGCCGTGTGTGACACTAGCCTTTTGCACTTTGGGCCCACGTGTGATCATCTCCTTGAACAGCTCTCTGGCGCAGATGCACAAGCTCGCTTATTGACTTACTGTATGTAGCAAGGCGTTAAGTGCTAATGGGTATCTTCAAAGCTCACTTACACAGCGTAAGGCTTCGACCTCGGTGGCCACGGCTGTGAGCGCAACGGCGTGTGCGCCACACACAAGGTAAACACCTCCATGGGGAAGGCCCCAGTCGGCGTGTGTGCATGTGGGCACACAAGGTGCAATGCGCGACTGACCGCATTTGCCTAAAGACAAGATTTTTGTGTTTTGGCGTGGCGGCCGAGCATTGGTCACGGCGGCGGTTAAGCCAAGGAGAGCGAACCAGCCACGAGACATTATAGCCATGCCACCGCCACGCCCCCTCCCCCCTGTCAGATCTCCTGCTCTTCAGTGGAAGCACGACCACAGAACACAGGTCGCGGCTGAAACTGGTGCTCTCAGACGAGCGCGTGAACGCTGTGACAGGGGCCGTAGTTTTAAGTGTTGTTTTCAGCCGTAACAAACGTTATTGCTAATGATATGCAAAAGAGGTGTTTCCTCTAACAAGGCTTATTTACAGAGCTCCAGTATTACTTGCAACTCTGTCTGAATCTATGATTTCAAGTTGTCACATTTAGAAAAACAAATCAAGAGTGAGATGAGATTTCATGGAGGTGAGGCCTAAATGACCGGTAAAGTGGTTTAGATCAGGAGTGTGCAAACTTTTTCACCTGTCCCTCCCCCCCCTATCTACTCTTCTTCCCTGCTTGCGCCCCCTCCCCTTCGCCCCTCTGACATTTCTGGTATGTTACCTTTTCTCCGACGGCTTCTGGCAATGCGACATCATGTGACCCAACTGCATCATTTGACACCACGTTGCCATGGTGACACGTCACCAGAAACCACCAGAGACAAGGTAAGTAACATACAGAGGCCTCGTACACGCTCCCTCGGCATTCAATTTAAATGTTGTGGGGAAGAGCGCAGGGTCTCTGTAAGCATGGCTCCCCCCAGTCTGTGCACCCTGGTTTAGATCACCAAAAGAACTAACAGCACAACTACACTTTACAAGTGTTTTTGCTCATTTTAAAGTCTGATCGTTGCTATTCTTGTACCAAGCTGAACTATTAGTAATATAATGTCTATTAAAGCTGTTTCTAAAGAGGCCATATCTGGCAAATCTGTGCTTCTTTGAAATGTGCAGTAGAACATATGCTTGATACAGGTATTTGTGATTCACAATACAAGGCTACTGTGTGTAAATAAGTGCCATAAACCTTCCAAAGCACTGTGTACTATACTAACAAAAAACACTTCGCATACAGTATTTTAGAAATTGGCTTATGGAACCAGTGTTATATGTGTAGTTTACATGTACTATTTAGTGTTTTCAGTGCTTGTGATGCAAATAGCACTATCTAGTAGTATTAAAGCTGCAGTTCAAGCTGCCGTTTCAAAAATATTTCCCCCCCTTTCAATATGTGCATCAATACAATCTGCACACTGACAAGTGATGAGTTAAGTTGCCGATCGATACGTTCTCCTGTAATCGATCACTGGAGATTTGACTTGGGGGTACTTTATATCCCTGTTAGGGCTGCAGAAGATTACCCAAGATGCAGAGTTCTGTGGGGAAGATCATGTGACCAGGCAGGCACTAGATACAATTGGTGCACTGCAAGAGAGAGGGCAAGGCTCAAGAGCCAGAGCCTGCCTCAGAAGAAGATGTGACTTTGTAAATGGTTGCTACAGAAACAAAAATGCTTGTTACTTTATAATATTTTTTTTTGCTACAAATATTTTCTCATAGTACAGAACTGATGTATTTAAAAAAAACAAAAAAACACGTGGGATATTGCTTGAACTGCAGCCTTAAGGGCATTGACATTCAAGTTGGATAGTACAGTGGTTTCAATTCATCTTATTTCTGAATCCTTGCGAAAATTTCAGTGACCAACAGAAATCCCCCATCTATTGCCTTTTAATTAGTGTTGGACCGGGTTCTACTTTAAAAAAAAAACTGGTAACGGGTACCCGGCCAAAATGAAATGATCTACCCGGCCGGGAACCCGGTTGGCACTTACCTAGGGGTGGAGGAAGACGGCGGCGACATCTAGGCTGGTCAGCAGAGGTCCTGTGGCAGTGGCAGCATCAGCAGTGTGAGTTCAGCCGGTGCGGGAGCTGCAGGTCTCCATAGCAGTGTGAGCTGGAGAACCACGTGACCGGAGCAGGAGCAGAAGCGTTCCTATTGGACAGACTATTAGACAAACTGCTGACCTGAGCAGCATTTGATGCAGTGTACTTTGATGTCGATATAGAGCGGTCTGAATTGACTTTAGAGAGATATACTTACCTTTGTCCGCTGCTCTATAAACCACTTCACTATGGGGATTTTTAACGTTTCATATATGCAATTAAATAAAACTTTATTATTTTCCATTTGATCTTTCCGGTTCTTCTGGGTCAATAGACCGACTCACAGCAATTAACTGTTGGACTACAGTTGTCCGTCTACTAATATCCAGCATTGAGTGTTAGAAATAGGGGGAACCTTTCTGATCCTTCTTGGATCAACTCTGTAAAAGTATTTTTAAGCTACCCTGACATTACCCGGCGCCGGGCTCACTTCTCAGTTGCCGGTTCCGGGTAATTTCCGGGTAGCTGAAAATACGCCAGGTACCGGGTAATTCCGGGTACTCGGTACATCACTACTTTTAATCTCTAAACAAGTTCTTTAATTGTTCCTTTCCAAATGATTGTAAACAATTGTTTCCGCATATTGTGTAACAAAATCTTTTCCTTCTTTCAGTAGTTACAAGTGATGATATTTCGAAATGGGAAAATGTCAGTTTTTTTTTTTTTTTAGTATGGCTGTCTCTATAAATAAATAGTTTAAGTTTGTTGGATATAATAAGGATTTCTTGGATCTAGTTCTTACTCCAGACATGTATAAAATGCAATCTACCATATGGATTGAAAATTGTGTGAGAAGATGTTTCTGCTCAATTTTCTTCAGGCAGCTACTTACATTATGCAATGCAGCTGAGTAAAGATCAGTAAGTTGAATATAAATTAGCCAGCTCAATATAAGTGTCTTCTGATGTGCAGTCTCCAATTAAAGACTGTTATTGTGCCTTCATTGCAGTTTTAGCATATTTTAGTTCTGATCTTTAACTCTACTTTGACTAGATAATTATAATTGTATGGGCCCATTAAATTGCATTGGTATGCATGTTTGACATTGAAATGCTTTTATCATGAAATGGAACATGATTAAAGGAACAGTGAAACACAGTGATTTAGGAAATGACTTTCCCTTACATAGCCCTTATGATGTACTTTTAGAAAAGTACAGTATCTCTCCAAATCACAAAACAATGAAGTTTGCATACCAGTAGGATCTGACAGTAATGTATTTTTTCATCATTTGCACCACTACAGATGTAGCAAGCATGGTTTTATCTACTAATAATGCAAAATATGGTGTTATATTGCAGAAAATCATTTTCCACAGGATACAATGGCAGTGATAACGTGCAATTTCAGACTATACCATCATAGAGAAGAAGATGATTCTGGCGCAGCAGCCAAAGAGTGGTTCCCAAACAATGAATATTAAAAATAAATCTTTATTGATCCATCTAAAAAAGAGGAGGCACTAACCCTCCTACGTGTTTCGTGTTCCAAAAAAAACACTTTATCAAGGAGTATACACTGTATTAATGGTGCTTATTTATATACACATTCAAATGCCCCGTTTTCGCGCCAAAATGACGACGTAGGACCGCCCACAAAACGTGATGACGTCACGCGCCTTTCAGACACGCCCCCCAGCCGTTCCTAGGCAAAACGGAGCACAAAAATTCACTCCTGCACAAAAACGGGCCCGAGAGTACTGCAGAGGTATCCCCCATCCACCCGGCACTTTACCATAATGAGCCGCTATCCAGGTGAGCGCAGAGACATGGGGAAATTCCCTATCGGCCACGTCATCAACGGGGGCGGCCCCTCATGAACGGCGTCAGATCCGTGGCTCCACCCCCACAGCCATCCCAAGCCAGAGCACAGGGAATAGAAAGTACGCCCCCCAATAGCCAAGGAACCAATGGGTGCATGTCCCCTAGATTGGGCACACCCATACCATGTCACTTCTTGCCAGGCAGAGAAGAAAAAATATATTGTAAATACATTTAAAGCCCAAATATGGCTAAATGGCATTGTTTCTACTCTTGATAATGATATCCAGAAGGAGAATTGGAGCACAGCTACAAAAAAATGCTAAAGAGTGTTTCCCAAAATAAGAGGTTTATTATGGTCAGAGCATGGTTGACAGAAAAAATATATAGAGCCCTCAGGCCCCCACCGACATGTTTCGAGCGTGCGCTCTTTATCAAGGTGTACACCTTGATAAAGAGCGCACGCTCGAAACATGTCGGTGGGGGCCTGAGGGCTCTATATATTTTTTCTGTGAACCATGCTCTGACCATAATAAACCTCTTATTTTGGGAAACACTCTTTAGCATTTTTTTGTAGCTGTGCTCCAATTCTCCTTCTGGATATCTGCCCTTGCTGTGGAGTACCGGATGCACGCACCTAGGAAGGTTAATCCCTGGAGGACCACCTGCCTTATGTGAGTTTATTTACTCTATATACACCGTTTTTTTCCCATTCAATGATTTGGCTGGACACTAGCTAGTGTGAGTATTTACCAATTGGGGTTATACTCTTCCGGTTTATTGATACCTGGTGGAAATAGGTGTTTATGCTATAGGTGGTCACCATTTATATGTGGGATACTCCAAGGACAAACACTATGTTATACATTATAATTGAAGTTGCTGAGTCTACGTTTTAAGAGCACCACACAGTCTGGTTTTCTACTACTCTTGATAATGGGCAAAAATAAAATTAAAAACTTAACGAACATACAAATATACCATAGTCTCCTGAAGAAACTGTGCAGGTGGTTCCTTGGCTATTAGGGGGCGTACTTTCTATTCCCTGTGCTCTGGCTTGGGATGGCTGTGGGGGTGGAGCCACGGATCTGACGCTGTTCATGAGGGTCCGCCCCCGTTGATGACACGGCCGACAGGGAATTTCTCTGTGTCTCCGCGCTCACCAGGATAGCCGCTCATTATGGGTAAGTGCCGGGTGGATGGGGATACCTCTGCAGTACTCTCGGGCCTGTTTTTGTGCAGGAGTGGATTTTAGTGCTCCGTTTTGCCTTGGAACGGCTGGGGGGCATATCCGATGGGCGCGTGACGTCATCACGTTTTGTGGGCGGTCCTACGTCGTCATTTTGCTGCGAAAACGGGGCATTTGAATTTGTATATAAGTAAGCACCATTAATACAGTGTATACTGCTTGATAAAGTGTTTTTTTGGAACACGAAACACGTAGGAGGGTTAGTGCCTCCACTTTTTAGATGGATCAATAAAGATTTATTTTTAATATTCATTGTTTGGGACCCACTCTTTGGCTGCTGCGCCAGAATAATCTTGTACTTCATGTTTACCTCTCCACTCCAGGCTGCACGCCTACCAGGACTTCAGATTAAGAGATTTCTGTGAGTACTTTCTTATTCATGATTGCTCAATGTGAGTCCAGGGACCATCCCAATGAGGGTTTGATGGGGTTTATTAGCCTCACACCTTACCCTCCAGGGTATTTTGGCCCATCTGGGGACTTTACTATCTTCAATCAGTTATCTATATCTTTATCCAGTCCTGTGTTATGAATATATCTAATGGATTCAGTGCTGATGCGTCTTTGTCACTTGGAAATGGGACTATACCATCATAGAGTTAACGTGGAAGCAATAACCTTTGCTACAGCTGTAGCTCATTTTAATAAATCACTCATCACCAGGTTTAACAATCTGTTCATGAAATATATGTAGCACCTTTTTCCCCACACTAAGTGAGATCATATAGCTACCGGTGTATTCTGGAGCTGGTGCATACCTGTTGGGTAGAACAGAAGGCCTGAGATTTCTGCGATGGTATAGGGAGACATCAGGACAGGCTTTCTGTGATGGTTCTTCGGGCCGCGCAGCACCTCCAGCCAGGAGGATCCTGGTGCAGCCAGGATGAACCTCATAGGCAACTCTTTTTATATGCTCACACTCCAAATATCACACCAGAGATGATAAAACTGGGGTTTATTTGGTTCAGTACAGCATTACAGGGCTTGTGGCCCTGAGCACCCCTCCTCAGCATACCTTACCCCCTAACAGGGCAAGGCCTCAGCCCACGCCTTTCCAGGAGAGACTCTCTTGTGCTTCATCCACGCATGGAGATCAGCACAGAAGTACTCTCAGAACCCTTACTCTAACCTCTAGAGGAAACCCCCTCCTTCCCAGGGGAGTGGCTTGTAAGCCGGCCTCCTATCAGTCATAGGCCCCCCTTGTAATACCAGGCTACTCCTGAACTGTATTAGCTAATACACACATACCAACATAACCAGGCCCTGCAGGGTTTGCTCCCAACACTGCCCACTCTTTACTGGGACTTACAGTGCTAGAGGGGCCAGAGAATTAGTAGTCTAAGGGGACCTGGCTACATATAATTCATTTAATTTCATGTTTGCAAGTTAAAAATATAGATTTTATTTGTGTTTTGGGTGAAACTCATTTCAATATCAACCTACTCTACTATACTGTAGTTCTTCTTTCATATCAACCATTGGCACCCAGCTCTCAGATCCTTTCTTTAATTTTTATTAGAATTGCATATTCTAATCACGATGGCAAGATACAAAGTGATACTGTACATCCTGATTTTGTAGAAGTATACATTCTTTAAACTTCATGTAGTTTTTTTTATTATGCTTTCCATTCATCCATGTGAGTATTGTTTAACTACTCATGCATTCTGTATACAAGAAGCAACAAAGGTGCAAGGAGTGTCGGCAAAATGTATATACAGATGCAGATGTAAAAAATGCTATTGGCCAGACCACAGTGATAGTACATACAGTACGTAGTACATACAGTAGCTAGTACAGTACATCGTACATACAGTAAATAGTACATATTCGTTAAAAACACCTGCTTAACGAAGCATATGAGTAGCTCCGTGGCTAATACTATACACCTGATACACAAAGCTCGGCCCCTTGCAGATACACTTACCAGATTGCCATCCTACTGTCTCTGTACGTTCTTCCTACCTACCAATTAGATTGTATGCTCTTCGGAGCAAGGACTCCTCTTTCTAAATGTTAATTTTTATGTCTGAAGCACTTAGTCCCATGTTCTGTTATTTGTATTATTTGTTATTTATATGATTGTCACGTGTATTACGACTGTGAAGCGCAATGTATATTAATGGCGCTATATAAATAAAGACATACATGTACAGTAGTAGGCTTCATACTGTAGCTCCCTTTGGTGTGTTACGTTGGAATATGTTGTCATAGTCTGAATCAAAACCGTTATTGAATCCTATCAAAACTCTGTCATATTCTATATTATAATGTGAAATATGTTATCTGTGGGAACAATGTCAGGTTATCCCTCTGTACTGTATATTATCTCCCAGTATGGGATATTACAGACTTACAGTACAGTACCACAAGGATTTGATGAGACATGTTGAGAGAGTATATTGTTATATATCACAAAGTCATGTCAGAACTACATCTGTAGCTCCTCTTCATGACAAGATACTTGGTTATTACTTGATAAACATTCATGAAGCAATAACCTCTATGGGGAGAGGAGAGAACAACATGATTGTCCTGTTACACATTGATAAACTGGAACTCATCATGGATTTGATGGGATCAGCCAAAGATCACATACAATGATGGTTGTAAAATGTAAGCCCAAAAGCTGGCTAACTAAGTCAAATGCCTTAGACACCACCAAAGCAGAGCATCCCCACAGCTATGCTAAATTATGTAGCACAAAACATACATGTGAAATTCAGGCAATGTTATTTTTCATGTCTTAGAAAAACCATTGCTTACATCTTTGTAAGATATACATTCAGTAAAGAAGAAACAGCAGCAGAAACTAAATCGGTAAGCTATGTATTCTTCCATACAGCTAGCAGATTGTGATAAGTGATTTCTTAATAATAAGAAAATATTTTACAGGGAAGAAATAGGATACAGTACTATAGTATAAAGAGCTTATCATGAAAAAGCCTCTGGGTAAAGTCACCAAAAGATAGTCAGTTAAAAAGTAGGTGTTGGATTTCGTTTCTTATCTGTGTTTGTCCTGTGTTCATATTTAAGATAAATGGTACACTGTAATCTTGCTAGGAAATATCCATGCTGATCTCAAAGATGTATATCTTACTGTGCAATTGCTCCCTAAGTTATTAAGCTTTTTTCCTGCTGTAAAATGGACAGCTAGAGTCTGAAGGCAAGACGTCTGGAATCTCAATTAGGAGGCAAAAGGAGATCACTTTTTAGGCTCCTTTTTTTTTTTTTTTATAATGTTTAAATTGCCCTAATTAAAACAATGGCTCTATTAAAAAGAAAACAACTCAATGACCTTGGTAATACTATTGGGTTAGCTGGACTGTTCGCAATTTACAGTAGCTACATTGAGATATATTGAACTGCTTTATTCCTTTTTAGAGGTAAGCATTTCTTTTTTTGTGAAGCAACATTTTAATTTAGATATACAGAGCAAAACAATAAAAATGATGTCCAAAATCAACAGCAAACTATTGAACATTGAATGCAGATGTAGCAGGCATTAATGCTCCTGTTGGCGTGTTGTAGTGGAACAATAGGACAATATTGTAGTGCGAGTGCAATATCATCTGCTACATCTGTATATGAAATAAGTGTGTGTGTGCTGAGCAGGTGCATTTTATGTGAAACTTCTTTGTGTTTTGTCACTGTTTTGTCACAGAAATTGTATTTGTGATGGTGATGTTTTTAATTAAAAATCAAAACACAATTTAAGTCACAAAACGCAAAGAAGTTTGACCTAGAACGCGCGTTCGCGGCACACCTACCCTGTTTTACCAATTTGCCTATATTTACCTATTTACCTATATATGTATAGTAACTGTGAATTCCTTGTTTGTTTGTGTGTCCCTGTTTGTGTCTCTGTCTCTCTGTTTGTGTGTCTGTGTGTGCCTGTGTGTGCTCCACCTGTGCTGTGTTTGCGCATGCCCAGCCGGGGCCTACTACGCAGCGCAACGAGCCGTCTGCAGAGCCTACTCTGCAGGCGCGCCAAGCCATTGGCAACGGCCCCTGAACATCCGCACCAAGCGCGGGAGGCCTCTTCTGCCAGCAGTGACACCACTTCCGGGGGTACACTTCCATCACCAACAAGACAATTTACTCCAATGGACATTTTCATATGGTACAGTAGATGTCAGCATAGAAGTTTCACTTCAAAATGACAACATTCCACATATGTTTCATCTTATAATTTTTTTAATATTGTGATACAATCACTGCCTCTAGGTGCTGGAATAGGGCACCTATGGGACTTTCCAGCATACAGAGAGTTATTTTCCCCTTTTATTTGGAATAACAAATAAGAAAAACACTATATTGCTGTGTGCAGAGACTGTGCATGTTTATGTGTATATTTAGCTATAATAGTACCTGTTTTGGGGTGGTACCCAGTTTAGCTGTCCATCCAGTTAGTAAGGGATGATGTTGCATGAATAGTTAGTCTCTTAAGAGGAGTAGGCGTTTATGTTATGATTTGTTTTGACTTAAAGGGACGGTGGGCCTGTTAGTGTATTATTTAACCTTGTAAATAAACCCCATATAGAGAAATACCTGTACTATGTTTTCTGCCTTAATCTGGGACATAAGATCCTATGCTGTGATGCAGACATCACAATACATAAATCCATGGGTGTTGTTTTGTAACCATGCATTGATATGCAAATACAAAGTATTCTTTGTAAAGACTATAAAAAATTGGGATGGGGGGGAGAAGAATAGAAAATAAAGGGTGAGGGGTGGGGGGAAGGGACAATATATACTTGTTTTAATTATACAAACTTTGGAAGTGGGACATGTCTAATTAAATAGGTAATTTTTATTTTCCTAACGAAAATGTTCTCAAGAGCAGCAATTTTCATCAAGCCAGTTATCCAGATGTCCATATTAGAATCATTTTATTTCCACTATTTTAGTATTTCTTTTTGCAATGCTGTTGCTCTATTTTAGGATCATGAATCTAATATGCATAGCGCATCAAAGGTGCATTCCAGTTAAGCAACATTTATTTCAGTATCAGTTTAGTAAAAGAACGTTACCATGTAACACCTCCCACTATTTTCCAATCTTCCTAACCGGAAAGGTGTCACACAGTATTATTTGTCAGTGGTCATAATGTGATGGTACTATTGGTTGACGTGTACAGTAAGTGTCTTATGGTTGCAACAGTTTTCCAGAGTTTTAAAGTTGCATCTTTATGAAAATGTTACATCTGCACTAACAGCACCAATTCCCAGTAAAGACGTTTGGCATACGTATGTGAATATGACCATATATATTATTTGGAGACAGTTTAGCACCCATTCCTGTGTGCGGTGCTGAGCACATGAAATATATATTTTATGTACAAAATACAGGCATACAAACACATACAATTAAATAATACAAAATACTGAATAGTCCAGCACTCCCTATATAAAGAAATATTATCACTGGTATAGAACCAAAAAAGTAGGTTTTAATATATGCACAAAAGAATCAAAAAGAGCATACAATACCACACATGGAAAACTACAATAACATAAAAGTAGTACCATATATGGGGTGTGTGGAGGAAAAAAGTGGAACAAAACAAGGAGGGGGGGCACAACAACAAAAAGATGGGTATACAGGGGAGTATAGGGGGGCAACGTTTTGGGAATTAACCCTTCGTCAGGCCCATTCCCCTCAGTCCCATAAGGGACAAAAGGGTACTTCCCTGATCCCAGAACCCACAAAATCACAAATAGGCCCCAAATGAGAAAGTATAAACCCTCCACTAATTCTGATAGCAACAATTGGTAAGTCTAAATGAATAAGTAATGACAAATATTTACTCCACTAATCTAAGTGTTCAATACTAGACAGAGATAAACATAGTGAGATAAATGCAAAATTGAAACATAAAGATCATAAACAGGATGCAGCAATAGGCGTTCAAAAGTCATAAGAGGTAGGTAGAATAAATCAAACCACAAGGTTCACTGCACAATAATCAGAATGCGCCTGCTCCTCACTCAGAAGAGTGCCTGCAATCATCTGCACAGCCAGGAAGTGTTTTAAATCCCTGATTACATCATCCTCAGTGGGCTGGCTCTGAGATAAGGTAATTACATCCAGCTGACACCCTCTGCATAAGTGTAAACAGGAATAGTTCCAAGGAGAGTCCCCATGATGTGTGGAGATGAATAATTTTCTGTTCCTGTTCCTGTTTACATACAGGGTTGTTTCCTCAGGTCTGTGGGGGACCTATGGAGACCACCTGAGGTCTCCTCTGACTTCTCACGTGTAAACGGCTGCCGGGTCCACGGGGGACACCTGTGGGGAAGAACTGATGGCCCCACATCTGTGGGGGCACCGTGGACCCGTAGGGACCACCCAAGGGCCCCCAGACCCCCGTGGGAACAACCCGAGGCCCCTCAGACACCTGTGGGTCTGACCCGGGGCCCCCCAGACAGCCGCGGGCCTACCCATGGGGAACCCATTGTGGCCCACGATGACCCGCGGAGACCATCAGGTGGACCACGGCGCCTGGCGGGGACCACCCGTAGGCGTCCAGACCCAGTTTGAAACATGGTGCTGGGCTACTGTAGGTCTGTGAGGTAACTCGTCAGGCCCACCGGGGCCTCCCGTGGGCCTAGGGTATTAACCCTGTATGTAAAATAATAAATCATGTATTTATGGGGGGGCACAGGTGGTGGGTTATGTATTTAATAAATATAACGATGTTTATTGTGGGGCTGCGTATTGTTTTTATTGTTGGTACTGGGGGTGGGGGAAGGGGGTATTGGCCCCAAGGGTATGTGGTTAGGCCTCCCGGCTGGGTATTGTGTGTGTGAGGGTGGTTAGGCCTCACGGGGTGGGGGGGTAGTGGGGGAGGGTATGTAGGCCTCCCGAGTGGTGGGTGAGGGTGGGTTAACCCCTTAATGACTGTAGCGGTTAATAACCGCTATGGTGATTAAGGGGTTAGGGGACATTACATTGGCTGTTTTTATTCTTGTTTATGTTTTGCAGCATCGGAGTGGGCATGGTCGGTGATGAAGATGAGGATGGCCTTCATCGTGGCAGCCGGACAAGGGTGAGTGCAATATGTATTTAATGTATTTATTGTTCTTTATGTATTTTAAATGGGGAAATGCACTATTATCCATTTGTGGATAATAGTAATTGTGCACATTACTATACTGTATGCGTTAGTGGGGGGGGGTGGGTTATTTCTTTATAAGTATGTATGTGTTTTGACATTAATTTGGGGGGGCACAGAATTGGTACTGCTGGCCCGCGGGTAACACCCGAGGGCCCCTGCCGGCCTATAGTATCATTGATGTGCATATATGTGTATGTTAGGGGGGTATAGGGGTTGTTGGTGTAATATATATATATATATATATATATATATATATATATATATATATATATATTCATTTATTTATTTATTTAGTCTGGGGCTGTTGTGTGTGTATTTTTTTTATTGTGGGTAGCGGGGGTGGCCGAAGTGGGTATTATCCCCAACGGTGGTTTGTTTAGGGCTTGCGGGTGGGTAGCGGGAAGGCTTAACCCCTTCATGACCGTAGCGGTATTAACCGCTAAGGTAATGAAGGGGTTAAGGGCACCCGCAACCCCCGCAAGCCCTAAACAACCACCGAGGGCCAAATACCCCCTTCACCAACCCCCGCTACCCACAATAAATCTGGCACGGCTGGTTAATCCCTTTATTGCCTTAGCGGTTAGCCGCTAAGGTAATGAAGTGGCCTTTAAATGCATTTTTCCTGCCTCGGGTGCATGCCAACTATTATAGGAGATTTATCAGGAACTTTTCGTCCATTGTCGCTCCCATTGTTGCCCTTACTAAAAAAGGGGCAGATACTTCCTCTTGGCCGCCTACAGCCACTCAATCCTTCAAGCGCCTTAAAGAGGCCTTCGTTTTGGCACCCATCTTAACTCATCCAGACATCAGACTCCCATTCACTCTCGAGGCGGACGCTTCTGACATTGGAGCTGGAGCCATCTTTTCCCAGAGGAAGTCTCCCCAGGCCAGACTCCACCCCTGCGCTTTAAAAAAAAAAATTCCACAGCCCAACAGAACTATGACGTTGGCAACCGTGAGTTACTGGCCATCAAGCTCGCTCTGGAGGAGTGGAGATACTTTCTTGAGGGTACAGAGACACCTATTGCCATCCTTACGATCACAAAAACCTTCTGTATATTGAGACTGCCCAGCGTCTAGGAGCTCGCCAAGCTAGATGGTCACTTTTTTCCCTCCCGCTTTAATTATATAATTTCGTTTATACCAGGATCTAAACATTTGATGCACTTTCCCGCCAGTTCAGTATCGAGGATAAGCCAGAGGTTAAACTGGAGACCATCCTTCCTGTTAAATGTATTCTTGCTGCTAATACCTTCAACGTGCTGGACAAAATTCTTGAAGATTAGGCCAACATCCCGGAGGGTCTAGAGGTTCCTGATGGTCGCCTCTTCGCCGCACCTCGCTTCCGCAGGAAGATTCTGGAATGGGGTCACTCTATTAGATCTGTTGAACAGGATATCCTCACGGAAGAAAACGGAGCACAGCAATGCAGCAATGAGGGGGCTAGATACCGGTATAAAAGTCCTTTATTCCATGGTAGACATCATGGCATGGGATAGGTTAAAAATCTCGAACGCGTTTCGGGCCGTCGCCCTTTGTCAACGAGAATATTTGCAGACTGCAGCTACCGCAGCTGATATAGGAGTTCCCCTGCCTCCAGCTGGTTAATGACGTCTCCTGCAATTTGCACGAAATCGTCAAGGTACGATTTGATTGGCCCAAGCCCTGGACCAATGAGATCACTGGGCAGTGAATAAATTACTAGTCCCGAAGAGGGGAGGGGAATATCCCATAGATCAGATGCAGAGCTTGTGTATGTTGAAAACACAGCATTCACTAATAAAGAAAGGTGATATTAAAAACAATGACATAAACACATATTAAAAGCAATCTTATACATTGACATGGTGAAATGGAAGACATAATTATTCTCAGTGTTTTAGTTAAATGAATTATAATTCACTATCTTTGTTGCATGCACATATCTAAGGACGATGCATTCTTGAAGATATACTTATGAATTGCAAAAGGTGTAATGAACAAAGTATAGCATATATCAAACATTAGTTTAACTGATACAGCAATCAGGAATATATATAGTTATTAAGAGTTGAGCCTTATTCAGTATATGTGTGAAAATGATCACACAGTGACATGCAGGTATATATATACATGAATATCCAAAATAAGTGAAACATATCTAATAAAAGGTTATACGTCATAGGAAGGAAGGGGGGAGGGAAGGGGGGGGAGGCGGAAGGGGAGAGGGAGAAGGGGGGGTGGGGGGGAGAGGGGGGGGGAAGGGGGAAGTAGGGATGGGGAATGGGGAGGGGGGGGAGCAAAGACGGACAAAGACTAATTGAAATTGACGCCTATTTAATGATTTTATTTAAGGAAATGTTTGAGTTCCCAGTCAGTATTCATACCCTTGGGTGTCAGAGTCCCAAGGGTATAAATCCAATGCATCTCACGGCAGTTGAGAAGAGATTCTCTATCTCCACCTCTTGGATGTATTGCAATGTGTTCAATGGCACTAAATGTGAGTTGATCTACTGAGCCCATTGAGCATTGATTAAAGTGTCTTGCGACTGGGAATTTCTCATCTCTATTCTTGATGGTTCTAATATGTTCACTGATTCTTATTTTCAAAGGTCTTATCGTTCTACCTATATAACTGCAACCACATGCACATCTCAGAATGTATATCACAAATTTTGTATTACATGTTAGAAAATAATTAATCCTCTGCTTTTGACCTGTATATATATTTTTTATGGATTTAATAGGTAGAGCATATTTACAATAATTGCAGGATCCACATTTATAAAACCCATTGGGGATGGTGCTCTTAGTAGGTTTCTTTGTTCTGTACATACTCGGTGAGATATGAGTACCTACTGTCTTTGCTTTCCTATACACTATTCTAGGATTGGATTTAGTGTATTTTTCTAGATTTTTATCTAATCTAAGTACCTCCCAGTGTTTGTTGAGAATAGATCGAATATTGCCAGCTTGTCTGGAATAGGTGGTAATAAAGAGAGGTGCCTCTCTATCATAATTCCCTTGTCTTTGTTCATCTGGCCTACTCTTTTTAGATCTTTGTAAGAGATCTGCCCTCTTGAGCCTTTTCACATTGTTGAGTGCACTCCCCAGAACACCGTCAGAGTATCCACGAGCTTTAAATCTTAATCTGAGATTTTCATCTTGAACATCAAAGGATTCTTCCGTAGAACAAATCCTTCTAAGTCGTAAAAACTGACTTTTGGGGATACCATTGAGCAGTGGTCTCGGGTGTGCACTATTAGCTCTTAACAAGGAGTTGCGGGAGTTCTCCTTTCTATAAATGTCTGTTTGTATCATTAGATTGGTATCTAGATATAGATGCAGATCCAAATAATCAATATGATGATCATGTATGGTATGCGTAAATTTGAGATTACAGTCATTGGTATTAATATTAGATCTGTTGGATCTGCCGGACACCCAGGGGCCAAGAGGACAGCCAAGAGGACAGCCGACCTTATCACTCGAACTTTTTGGTGGCCAAGGATTAATTCAGACGTTGAAGAATTCGTCAAGGCTTGTCTGACTTGTTCCCGCAACAAGACACCCCGTAACAGACCCCAAGGATTTCTACACCCCCTTCCCATTCCCGATCGCCCATGGAACCATTTGGCTATGGACTTTATTGTAGAGTTACCCGTCTCCAAGGGTATGAATACCATAATTGTAATCATCGACCGATTTTCAAAGCAATCTCACTTTGTTCCTCTCAAAGGTTTACCGAACTCTTCTTCCCTTGCTGATATTTTTGTCCAAGAGGTCTTTCGCCTTCATGGTGTTCCATTAACCATCGTGTCTGATCGGGGTCCCCAATTTATTTCCAAATGCTGTCGTGCATTTTCCCAAAGACTAGGCATCTCCCTTCATTTTTCCTCCGGGTATCACCCACAGTCTAATGGGCAGACGGAGAGAACCAACCAGGCGCTGGAGCAGTACTTATGCTGTTTCATTGTGGATACACAGGACAATTGGGTGGACCTCCTGTCCTGGGCTTAATTCACTCACAATTCCCTACGGAAGGAATCCACTCAAAATTCACCATTCTTCATCAACTTTGGGTTCCATCCATCCCAACTCCCCATCGACACCTCACCCTCCGATGTTCCAGCGGCTGATGAACGGATCTTGTCCTTACAAAGATCCTGGAGAGGAATCAAGGAGAACCTTAAGATGGCCATCTCTGACAGAAATGTCAGGCCGATCGCCACCACCGTGGGACTCCTGAATTTAAACCTGGGGACAAGGTATGGCTTTCTTCGAAGAACATCCGACTCAAAGTGCCTACCCTCCAGCTAGCACCCAGATACCTGGGACCCTACCCCATTATGGAGAAGATCGATCCGGTAGCTTTCTGCCTACAACTTCCACCCGCGATGAATATTCCCTCGGTCTTCCACGTATCTCTCCTCAAACCTGCATTTCAGAGTACCCATTTCCCAGATCCTTCATCCTTAGCTCCAATCCCGCAACTCGTACACGGTCAACAAGAATACGAGGTTCAGTCCATTATTGATTCTAGAATTTCCAGAATAACTCTACAATACCTGGTTCACTGGAAGGGATACGGACCTGAGGAATGATCCTGGATCCCTCATCATCACATCCATGCTCCTGTCCTTCTCAAGAGGTTCCACCAGAAGTTTCCCCTCAAACTTTACCGGAGGTCGCTCCTGAAGGGGGGGGGTACTGTCAGGAGCCAGGTGCTACACACCTTCACACGCAGGCAGACTACTCCCCTACCTGCCCTGACGGCCGCTGATGGAGCCCAGCACTCGCGCGCTCCCACGCTCACTCCCGCTTCTTCCGCACATGTGCGCGGCTCCTCCTCGCGCTGGACGGTGTCCTCGCGTGGGCGCATGCGGGCTGGGGTCACAGCAGGAGCTCCCGCCTCCGGATCGCGGCGCACACTCCTTGTGCGCAGCACGCGCGACACGCACCCAAGCTCCGTGGCAACAGGCACTGATTGCCTCAGCACTCTCACCTGACTTCCTTAGCATAGCCTATCACAGGCTCCGCATGAACCCGCCTCTTGCTCCTATTGGGCTGTCTCACCTATTTAGGTTCAGCAGTGCCACTGGCACATTGGCTGAGCATAAGCTTCCTGTTCCTGTGCTCACCTCTCTTGTCTCCTAGATATCCTGCCTTGTCTTGTTTGATCTCCCGTGTACCGACCTTGGCTTGCTTTTGGACCACCGCCTCTCTGGTACCCCGACCTTGGCTATCCTCGACCCTCCGCAACTCTCCAACCTGAACTCGGCTCTCGGACCTCGACTATTCTACCGTCTCCAGCATCGACCCCAGCGACTAGTACCTCCATCGTTCCGTACTTCTATTTCCCTCAACTCGGCAAGTATTCACTACTCCTCTACCCTCCCTGCTCCTGACCTGGCACAAGCAACTACGCACACTCCAGATCAGATTCCTGTGCCTGTTGGTGGTGTTTACTCTATTCCCACCTCAGTACAGAGGGTCATTTTCTAGTTTGTGGTGAGCACAGCGTGACACCAACATTAACCACTCTTGTACACCGTCCCCACAGTACTGTATGAGGCCCTTGGGCACTCTATCACCTAAGTGTCCACAAGTTATAACCGCCACCCCTTATACATGATCAGCACTGTCACTGTACAGTGTGTGTTGGTGCACTTGATGAAGGTACCTGCCGGGTGTGTCCACACCCGGGCATGGCTGATGCTGTTCTTGTGATCCACAGAACCAGAAGGGTTATCCACGTTGTCTCCGCCTCTTCGGTGGGTGATACCACCGTTAGGAATGTCCCAGGTATAGGTGTCTGGTCCCAGAACACCTGTGAACAGGAGACCGCCGTGTCCTGTCTGTGTCCCTCACTTATGCTGGTACTACAGGGGGCCGCATCCCTATACTATAGGCCAGTCCCTGCAGCAACCACAAGCTGAGGGGAGTCAGGGCCTAGCTAGGGGCTACGGGGGTAATTCTGGCCTAGTGCAGGGACCACAGATCCCTGCACATACCTCCTACCCCAATCCTGTCCCAGCATCTACTGCCTGTCTCACCTCAGTGTGCCAAATGTATCTATCTCCTGGCAGGAGATCTCTGCAGCTCTATTGGCCGTCTGCGCCCACCTGTTTAGCAGCCCCAGTGGCTGCTTGGTGTTGTAGTCCCCGCAGAACCTCTTTACTATTGGTGCCGTGTGCGCTTAGATTGCTGCGCATGCGCAACCTTGGTAATGGCCATCGCAACTCCTGGCGCTCCACTGTGCATGTGCAAACTGCTGCTCGTGCGCGCGCACCACCAACATGGCGGCGCCCTGCAGTGGGAGCCGCTGGTGAGCCCACCGCCACCCGCAACATCCCTACAGCAGCGGGGGTTAGAGGAGGGGAAACCGGAGACCCATAGGATACCAGGGCTACATAAAGATTATGGGTGTATTTGTTCTGAGTTCATACTTCTGAAATGATTACTTAAAAAAGGTTGATTTCAACTGAGCCTTGAAGAGAGGAAGAAAGGTAACTTGGTGAAAACTGATGGGAAGAGAGCAACACTGATATGGAGCAAGTAGTGGGTCTTTTAGGGATAAGATCACTAAAAGTTTATATACTGTAGTAGAATTAAAGTTTGACTTTGTAAAAAAAATGAGATTGCAATGAAATTATATGAAATTACTGTCATTCACAAAATTATTTATTCAGAAGGGTTTTTGCAATGCAGCTCGTTTGCAAAAAGTACAAAAGCATTAACTTAGCGGTAAAAAACAATATGATACAAATAAACAATAATTAATTGAAATACATTTTAATCCTTGCTAGTGGTGTAAATGACTGTGGTGTGGGGGAAGGAGGGGAGTTATCATAGGTTTCTAACATATGGATATGAAATAGGATTTTGTTTAAACCCTATGACAGAAACATTTGTATACCTCAGGTGCTCTTTGTGCAAATACAAAAAGTTTGCAAGTTAAGAAGTGCAATATGTAATCCCCACATTTATAGTGACTGATACAAATGTGTATCTCCCTGCACTTTTTTATTTAGAAATTAACAAGAAACTCCATATAGTGATTAGGACAATATTAGGAATAAGGCTACAGCAAAAACTGTGAGTGAATGAATGCATTTTATACAGTACCACATTTCTTTATTTAAACCTAAAATATGTATTTTAGATTAGATCTGTGGTAGGCAACATTTTTTAATTCAAGGGCTAATATATACATGTGCGTGACAAGCCCTTGAACCCTCAAAAAGGGCAGCACCATATATATATATATATATATATATATATATATATATATAGAGCACATGGAAATACAACTGTATGCTCATTTGCATGTCTTAGGCATGTCTGCAACCCCGCCTTTCACCATTATCACCCAGCACACAGCACTTCCACTGCAGCAAGGGATTCTGGAAAATTACATGCAAATGAGCACACAGTGCCACATATATATATATATATATATATATATATATATATATATATATATATATAAAAACAAAAAATTGTGGCGCCAAAATAATATTCTATTACTCTTTGTAATAAACTGTAGTGCTAATATCGTGTAAATAAAAAGTGTGTAAGATTCCTAAATGTGTTTGAAAATAAAGATGTATATATGGGTGCACCTGTTTGAATACTAAACTAAATATACAAATATACTCAAAACAACATCATAGAATAATACATCAATGTGAATAAAACATGGAATAGAAAAATACAAATATGAAAAAAATGTGCAAAAAGTGCTAAAAAAGGTGAAAAGTGAAAATATGAAGCAAAATAAGTGTAAAATTGTAATAAAAAAAAAAAAAAAAAAAAAAAAAAAATCCAACCAGTCCTTCAATAGTCAGTCCATAAAGGGAGATATAAGATATATGCACAGGGTCTTCTGCTGCTCTCACAAGGGATAAACCACCTCCACGGATATCTATGAACAGAAAAAGAGAGAGAGCGCACGCCCCATAGCATAATACTGCGTAATTTATTATAAAAATGGGGAAGGGATGGAAGGGGGGGGGGGGGGAATCGCACTCACAGGATAAAAAATATTAAAATGCAGTTTGTGAATAAATTCACCACCATCCGGTACTGCTGGGCAAGGTCCCTTCACGGTAGCTGTTCCTGATCACCTCCAGATCACCTCCAACCGGATAAGGATGCCTTTGTACCGACTGTGTGCTGATCGAATTCAGCTCTCCACTCCGAATGGCCGCTATTATCTTCCCGCGCTTCGTGTGGCCTCATGCGCGTGCGCAGCGTCTTCGTGACGTAATCGCGCTTCCTCAGTCTCCCTGACGCGTTTCGTCACCAATCGGCGACTTTCTCAAAGGGCTTGTAGCAGTAATCTTACTTCAGCATTTCAGTCCTATCTAGCTGGTCAAGAGATAGGACTGAAATGCTGAAGTAAGATTACTGCTACAAGCCCTTTGAGAAAGTCGCCGATTGGTGACGAAACGCGTCAGGGAGACTGAGGAAGCGCGATTACGTCACGAAGACGCTGCGCACGCGCATGAGGCCACACGAAGCGCGGGAAGATAATAGCGGCCATTCGGAGTGGAGAGCTGAATTCGATCAGCACACAGTCGGTACAAAGGCATCCTTATCCGGTTGGAGGTGATCTGGAGGTGATCAGGAACAGCTACCGTGAAGGGACCTTGCCCAGCAGTACCGGATGGTGGTGAATTTATTCACAAACTGCATTTTAATATTTTTTATCCTGTGAGTGCGATTCCCCCCCCCCCCCCCTTCCATCCCTTCCCCATTTTTATAATAAATTACGCAGTATTATGCTATGGGGCGTGCGCTCTCTCTCTTTTTCTGTTCATATATATATATATATATATATATATATATTTATATATATTTATATATATATATATACATATATACACATCCACACACACACACACACTATGAATTGCACAGGCAAAAGAGACGTTACAGCCATAGGCAGGAGCTGCTCCTAGTCCAGTCAGCGTCTTAATGCTGGAATGCTGGTGAATACAGTCCCACTCTTCCTACACAGGGAACTAGTGATTAGCACAGGGGAGGAGTGGGTACAGTAAGTACAGTATTTATCAGCGAACAGTTATGAAGCATCTGAGGGACTGAGTGAGAAGCTACTGTTCACGCCAGCAATATCTCTGCTCCCTCTGAATTGGGGAGAAAAGAAGGTAGGACTTCTGGGGTGGATAGAGGTTGGGACCGCAGGTGAAAGCTCAGAGGTCTGACTGATGCCAACCTAGAGTCCACCCATAGTTTACATATACATTTTTCTTTGCTTAGTTTTCTGACACCTTTTCCCTACAAGAACACCACTGATTTGAACTATGAATATTATAGGATGAATTAGATATGCGAGAACCAGTCCAAATCTGTTCCTGGAATTCAGCGGATTGTCTTGACCAAATCTCTTCCCCTCCAACCAAAATCCATCTGCGGATTGGATACTAAAAAAAAGACGAGCAGATTCATTCAAATCCGACATTGAATACCATCCAGATGGACTATAAAAATTCCAAACTCTGATTTCATAATAAATCTGAAATCCGTTGCCGCTATTTCAAACATCCACACTCCACTTAATAGAGAGGGGAAGAAGGAGGGAGGCTAAAGATACCGGCCGATCTAAGGCACATCTATTTCCGCAAAAAAGGTCACCCATCTCCAAGAATGATACTGTGCCTGCTAAAAATGTCATTAGAATTCACGCGCACATTTTATACAGTATATCTACTATATAAAATAATTATCAAATATATTAATAAAATGCAATATAAATTATAGTACTAAATTAATGCAACTGCTAAGCCTTCTAAAAAAATATAATATAGTTTGTTTCATTGATTTTTTTAAATTTGATTAAGAAAGAAAAAAGGCATTTTACCCAAATCTCACATAACACCCCGTCCGCCCCCACCCCCTAATTCTTCAGGTATCTTTCAATCTTCCCATTTGTTTAGCATTCACCAGCCTTCTGAATCTAAAGGGATTTATAATCTAACTACTTTAGATAATTCAATTAGCAAGCCAATGACCAGCCTGCAATAGTAATTGGAGATGTGTGAAACTGTCCAAAATGAATTGTAAGCATTTTTTCCCCCTGCGAAACATTTCGGCAAACCTCAATGGGCTAATTATGTCACCAAATTAGTAAACGTTCAGGGACAATATCCCTAGACAGTGAGTGAACCATGGTGTGTGTCCCAATTTATATTTCAGGATTAAGCAAATCCAGTGATTTTAGAGACTTTTGCAAATGAGCATATGAAATAAAATTGCAATACACACTGACGATGGTTGGCGTATCGCTTGTGGACTCAAACGCAGCGACTCAAAAAGGGCACATTTCACACGTTACCCATTAACGAAAACTGTCTCATGCAATCCTTTAATCTCTTGATTTTACAGTTTCTTGAATAAAATATGAATAGTAATTTACAATTCCTCATTTACATGCTGATTTAAATTCCACTTGAAGATTATTTCAAATGCTTGTTTACTGCAGCCTTGCTGTCATTTTCTAGTGCAAAAATTGTTTAAATAATAGGCAGAGGCAATTTAAATAAAATAGAAATGCTTTTTCTTGTAAAAAAAAAATAATATCATAGCTTAAGAGCATTATAAAGTCTTAAGTATATTCTTGTGTGAGTTAGCAAAAATATTTATCTGCCCAAAAATGTAAAGATGTCTTATTGCAACATTTCTATGATATCTAAATGAACCGTAAACTGCATGGGGCTCAAGTAAGTACTGTACATCAGAGTATCAGCAGAATGTTGTAGAATTAACTTAAACCTTCTGTGCATTTGTAAATACATCACTGCAAAAATCCTGAAGAAGACGTGTGTATGTATGTATCAACCTTGTAACCTTGTCTAGTTTTCTAAATGATTATCTGTAAGAAATATTTTTCTTCTGTACAGTAGTGCACTGCTGACTGGGCATTCTTTACTATACATTTACAGGCATGATGCATCTCTACCTCAGACATAAGCCGCAAGATATGCTATGCATTTTAATTTCAATGATCTATCATGTTAAATTGTATTGCATTTTATGCACACAATTACAAAAAAAGCAGATAATGAAGCAATCTGTATACTTTTAAAAACTCGATCTGTCAAGAAAATTGCATGTAGCTTGTTTGTGACATAAAATATCGCTGTAGTTTACATGTTTTTTTATTTCTTCCAGCACATAGTAACACATGCCCTCATCAAGAGTAGTTAATGAGCTAACTAAATTAAAAACAGTAAAACCACTCATAAGGAAAATATACGGACGTAATGTACTCAATACAAAGATTATGTGAAATAGTTTGTCAAGGATGGTATTAAATGACATATTGAAAATGACCTACATACATCTTATGGCATACACATGTGTAATGGGTTCCCCTCCCCCCCCCACCCCCCAATCGCAGATATGGCCCCCTAGGGAAATACTACTCTGGTTACACATGGCTATAGTGTGGTGCACCTGCTGGCTTACAGGACTCCTGAGTCTCCCGCTTGATGGTATTAAGGGGAATGGCATCAGGATTGGCTTGTAAGGTAATGCTGAGTTATACTCACTCATGGTACAGCGCCTCCATCTCTTCCAGACCCCCAGCGTAGTAGGGAGGAGTCTCTGAAAGAGAACCTCTATGTGCACCTTCTTCCCAAGTGGCTCCACACACAGGACAGAAGCGTTCTTTCTCTTTGGCATCCTTTATTGACAGCAGACATGGGCAGCCACCCATCATAGTGGCTGGTCGTCTAGCCACTCATTCTCAGGTTGCCAACCCAATGGAAGTCCCTGACCTTACACTCCCAGTCAAGGGCACTGAAAGAAGGTCTAGCTCTTCCCTTACTCCCTAATGAAGTAAGAGATATAAGGGGTCATGCACTAAGCTCTGTTAAGTCACTTTTAGAGCGCAAAGTGCTCTTAGAACGTGATGTTGCGCTGAATCCGATGCACTAAGCAACGCAAACAGGCACTTTGCGCTCTAAAACTGACTTTTTTCAGGAATTTTTTCTAAGTCCAAATTTGCTCGTTCGTAACCCTGTTTGCGTTAAATTTTGCCCTTAAGTGGGATGCACTAAGCAACGCGACCTTAGCATACGCGAAAGTTGTGTTGATTAGAATACGTCAGCTCGAGGTAGGTAGACGCAAAAAAAGCGTGTCCCCGGTTGAACCCGCGGGCCTGCGGTACAAATGTTGCGCCTCCAAAAATAATAAACAATATTTATAACTAAATACACCCCCTAACACATACCATACAGTAATGGGCAAAATTACTATTATCCACATATTGATAACAATGCATTTGCCCATTTTAAATACATATAACATTCAATAAATACAGTAAAAACATAATACACTGACCTTTTACAGGCACCCACAATGAAGGCTGTCTTCATCTTCATCCTGCCAATGCCCCCTCCGATGCTGCAAAACATAAACAAGAATAAAAACATCCAATGTAATGTCCCCTAGCCCCTTAATCACCATAGCGGTTATTAACCGCTACAGTCATTATTGGGTTAACCCACCCTCACCCACCACTCGGGAGGCCTACATACCCTCCCCCACTAACCCCCCACCCCATGAGGCCTAACCACCCTCAGCCACTACCCAGCCGGGAGGCCTACCCACATACCCTTGGGGCCAATACCCCCTTCCCCCACCCCCAGTACCCACAATAAAAACAATACACTGCCCCACAATAAACATCATTCTATTTATTAAATACATAACCCACCCCCTGTGCCCCCCCATAAATACATGATTTATTCTTTTACATACAGGGTTCATATCCCAGGCCCACGGGAGTCCCCGGTGGGCCTGACGGGTCACCTCACAGACCTACAGGTTACCAGCATCATGTTTCACACAGGGTCTGGAGGCCTGTTGGTGGGTCCCGCCAGGCGCCATGGCCCACCAGGTGGTCTCCGCGGGTCACCGTGGGCCACAATTGGGTCCCCACAGTAGGTCCGCGGATGTCTGGGGGCCCTGGGTCAGACCCACAGGTGTCTGAGGGGCCTCGGGTGGTTCCCACGGGGGTCTGGGAACCCACGGGTGGTCCTTACAGGTCCACAGTGCCCCCACAGATGTGTGGCCACCGGTTCTTCCCCGCAGGTGTCCCCCATGGACCCGCCAGCCTGTTACCCGTGAGAAGCCCGAGGAGACATCAGGTGGTCTCCAGAGGTCTCTCGCAAACCAAAAGGAACCAACCCTGTATGTAAAAAAAATAAACCGGACCTATACATTAAATACATACATCCACTCCCCCCCCCAACACATACAGTACAATAATGTGCAAAATAACTATTATCCAGATATGGATAATAGATTATTTGCCCATTATGAAACACATAAAACATGCATAAATCAAAACATGAATTTTTTATCTTAAAATCACCACATTGCATGTTACACTAAATCCAGCATCGATTGTAAATATAAACCAATAAACCAGCAGCTACACAAATGTATATGAAATGTCACACAATTGCATAGAGTGTGTACATGATGCCATTAATCTGTGCATCATGTAACACTATGCAAAATATATGTAACAATAAAATACACTATGAACAATGTCCCCTAACCACCAATGCCATCATGGAAATCAAATTGAAACTAAGCAACATCAATACAATTAGCATCAATCAATTAATCCATTTCCTAAAATAATTACAATACAATACAAATCAATTATACAATTCCCTATTTAATTCCTAAAGCCAAACCATTGCCCAAATAATTCTAATTGAAAGTAACCACAATCATTCTAATCTAACTACCAGAAATAAGCCATTAAAAATAACCTGTAACTAAATACAAATTACATTATTCACACCAATGACAAAATAAAGCTGATAAATACATTAGCCATACATGAAAAGAACATAAACATTAGCAAAACAATCAATTATTATCCCTGTATGTCTATCCATATAGATAGATATACAGAACATACAGGGGCAATAATAGAGCATAAAAAACAATGCATTTACATACAAAAATCAAATAGAATACACCTATTCAGTGTCCGTGAATTTATGTATATACATAGATACATTCACGGGCATTAAATGGGACTGAAAAAATAAAAGACATGAATCAAAAATAAAAAAAGTAAAAGTAAAAAAAATAAACTTTTCTTTTGTTTACTTACCATTAGATGCCCACTCACCAAAATTGAGGTGACCCGGAAGCACTGGAACCAATCCACAGGTAACCATAAAATAAAAACCCTTACAATCCATAACGGTGTCTTCTTTCTTCTGTTTGTAATTTTTCCCGTCTGTCTTGGGGTCTTCTTTTCTTCTTTGGGGTCTTCTTCCGTCTTCTTCTGCCACGCCGTTCTTTTCTTCTTAGGAGGGGAGGTGTTCCTTCCTCAGCGACTGGCTTCAAAATGAGGCGACATAGGCTTTTATAGGCCTATGATGGCACATTTTGGTCAAATGTTTCCCACGGTCTTGATTGGGCCGTGAAAAACATGTGATTTGGCCCAAAAAAAAAAAAAAATGACATCATTTAAAGGCAATGACGCCAGCCAATCAGAATGGCTGAGTTTCAATTGCCTTTAAGATGACGTCATCAAAACAAAGATGGCCAGTGACACATGGTACGGTAGCCAATCAGAGCGTGGGAACACCTCCCCTCCTAAGAAGAGAAGAAGGGCGTGGCAGAAGAAGATGGAAGAAGACGGAGAAGACCCCAAAGAAGAAAAGAAGACCCCAAGACTAACGGGAAGGATTACAAATAGAAGACAGAAGACACCATTATGGATTGTAAGGGTTTATTATTTTATGGTTACCTGTGGATTGGTTTCAGTGCTTCCGGGTCACCTGGATTTTGGTGAGTGGGCATCTAATGGTAAGTAAACAAAAGAAAAGTGTATTATTTTTACTTTTACAGTTTTTTTTTATTTTTGATTCATGTCTTTTATTTTTTCAGTCCCATTTAATGCCCGTGAATATTTCTATGTATATACATACATTCACGGACACTGAATGGGTGTATTGTATGTGATTTTTGTATGTAAATGCATTGTTTTTTATGCTCTATTATTGCCCCTGTATGTTCTGCATATCTATCTATATAGATAGACATACAGGGATAATAATTGATTGTTTTGCTAATGTTTATGTTCTTTTCATGTATGGCTAATGTATTTATCAGCTGTATTTTGTCATTGGTGTCAATAATGTAATTTGTATTTAGTTACAGGTTATTTTTAATGGCTTATTTCTGGTAGTTAGATTAGAATGATTGTGGTTACTTTGAATTAGAATTCTTTTGTCAATGGTTTGGCTTTAGGAATTGAAAAGGGAATTGTATAATTGATTTGTATTGTATTGTAATTGGTTTAGTAAATGGATTAATTGATTGATGGTAATTGTATTGATGTTGCTTAGTTTCGATTTGATGTATTAAATGTATAGGTCCGGTTTATTTTTTTTACATACAGTATTGGTTCCTTTGGTCTGCAAGAGACCTCTGGAGACTACCTGAGGTATCCTTGGGCTTCTCACGGGTACCAGGCTGCGTGGTCCACGGGGGACACCTGCGGGGAAGAACCGGTGGCCCCACATCTGTGGGGGCACAGTGGACCCGTAGGGACCACCCGTGGGTCCCCAGACCCCCGTGGGAATTACCCGATGCCCCTCAGACACCTGTGGGTCTGACCCGGGGCCTAGCAGACATCCGGGGGCCTACCGTGGAGACCCCATTGTGACCCACGGTGACCCACGGAGACCACCTGGTGGACCATGGCGCCTGGCGGGACCCACCAACAGGCCTCCAGACCCTGTGTGAAACATGATGCTGGTAACCTGTAGGTCTGTGAGGTGACCCGTGGGCCTGGGGTATGAACCCTGTATGTAAAAGAATAAATCATGTATTTATGGGGGGGCATGGGGGTGGGTTATGTATTTAATAAAAAGAATGATGTTTATTGTGGGGCAGTGTATTGTTTTTATTGTGAGTACTGGTGGTGGGGGAAGGGGGTATTGGCCACAAGGGTATGTGGGTAGGCCTCCCGGCTGGTTTGTGGGTGAGGGTGGTTAGGCCTCATGGGATGGGGGGTTAGTGAGGAAGGGTATGTAGGCCTCCCGAGTGGTGGGCGAGGGTGGGTTAACCCCTTAATGACTGTAGCGGTTAATAATGGTGATTAAGGGGTTAGGAGACATTACATTATTCTTGTGTATGTTTTGCAACATTGGAGGGACATGGGCAGGATGAAGATGAGGATGAAGATGGCCTTCATCGTGGGTGCCTGTAAAAGGTATGTGTAATATGTATTGACTGTATTTATTGTAATTTATATATATTTAAAATGGGCAAATGCATTATTATCCATATGTGGATAATAGTTTTTGCCCATTACTGTACTGTATGTGTTAGGGGGCGGGGGATGTGTGTTGTATATTGCTATGTTTATTTACGGGCAATTGGCCCCAATAAACATGCTATTGTGCCTTAACCCCTTCTTCGCCTTAGCGGATAGCCGCTATGGTAATGAAGCTGCTTTAATGTATTTTTATTAATAGTGTGCAGGAGCAGGGGGTCCCCTGAGCTGAACCACATTGATTTCTGCCTCAGGGACCCCCTGCTTCCCGAGTTACAGGCCCTGGTTTGGGGTATCGGTGCCAGTGTCGCCGCCATCTTTATAGAGCCCACGTCGCGTCATGGACGCTATAAAGATGGCGGCGACACTGGCACCCGATGCCCAATTACGGGGCCTGTAACTCAGAAAGCAGGGGGTCTCTGAGGCAGAAATCAATGCGTTTCAGCTCAGGGGACCCCCTGCTCCCGCACACTATTATTAAAATGTACATTAATGCAGCTTCATTACCATAGCGGATAGCCGCTACGGTAATGAATTATTGTTTATTGTTATATGTTTTTTAATACTAGTGTAGATGTGCAGGGGGTCTCCTGAGCTGAACCGCATTGGTTTCAGCCTCGAGGACCCCCTTCTTCAGGAGTACAGGCCCCTTTATGGGGTGGCGGTATCCCTCTGCAGAATTTAAATGTCCCGGTCACGTGACGCAGGAGCTTTAAAGTGCAGGGGATACCGGCACCCCATAACAGGGCCTGTAACTCCTGAAGTAGGGGGTCCTCGGACCTGAAACCAATGCGGTTCAGGTCCTGAGACCCCCTGCTCATGTACATTATTATTCAAATGTTTTGATTTAGTGTACGATCGCCTGTAACAGCCTTGCATGGAGATACAGAATCTCCATGCAAATGTTACAAGCGGCTTTTTTTTCTATCAGCTAGCGTACGTAAAGGTTAAGAACGCTAGTAGGGGGAAAAAAAGCAACACGTACGCTGTGGCTGTTCTGAGCTATTTTGAGCAGGTACGTTAAAAAATGGGCTCAAGGCCTTAGTGAATCGCGTCCCCGGCCTCACTTTTCAACGAACCTGCTTTTTTGGATAATCAGAACGCAAAGCCATTGAGCTTAGTGCATAACCCCCATAGTCTTCCACATCACTCCCTGAAGGGAGGGCCACACACACTGCCAGAGCCCTGACAGGTTGCTGGATAGACTCACCTCACTCAGATGGTGAGGCACACACCTAAATTCAGAAAGTGCTGCATATTATATAGCTTCAGTAGGCACCACCCCTGTGTCCCTGTTAGTGGACACAGAGCCTGATGTCACTTCCTTCACTAAATAATACACAGCATATGAAGTGAGGGCAAACCCCATGATTACTCCTGGCAACCCTGTCCTTTAACAGGGATTATTGCACAGGAGGAGAAAGACATGTAACCCCAAATTTACACAGGCCTACACATGTATGCAACCTAATTATTGAAGTGCCACATGGGCGGGTTATTTTGTATCCATTTCCTACTGTAGGTAGAGATGGGGGTACTTTAGCATAAAGTTCGAATCCACTGCGAAAATGGGGCCTCTTTGCAAATTAGATTGTTTGCAAATCATAGTTTTTTGTTTCCATGTAGCTTTGGTGTTTGAGCCATTCCCACAGACCAGCTGCACAAAACCTCACCCATTAAGGTTGTATTGTATATTTTATACATACCTTTTTATATGTAAATCACTTTTCCTATCACAAATCACTTATGAGCGCAAGTCCTGTTTTTGTATTCACCCAAATCATAGTTTGAAATGATTTTCGCTCTCTATTTATATTTCCTTAAATAGATTATGCAAAAATGTGACTAAGCGTAAGCCAGCATTTGCTTAAATATGAGAAAATACAACTAAGCAAATGTGAAAATTCACTTGAAAGGGAAGCGGACTTAAAAAGTTATCATTAATAAGTATTAGAAAAAGAGAAAGACCTTGCTGGAAAAAAACCAGCAATAAAAACTTGGGCATAATTGCATGTTTTTGCGTAGTGTTTAAGTAAAAAATATTTAAAACGAACTTTTGCAGGTTTGTGAATAGAAACGTTTGTGCGTAAATTTGCGGTCAAAACTTCAGTTAAGATTCTAAATAAAGATAAAACTGTTAGAATGGCCTTACAAATGTAGCAGAACTGAAAATGTAGCGGCTGAAAAAGCAAAAAGCCACGGTTCCAGAGATAGTGCTACCGCAACATCACTGCGGGGGGTTTATGCTTCCGAATTGCACCCCTCCCTGCGATAATCCTCTGGCATCAGGGCAGCCATGGTCGCATTCATGCAGTTTACCTGGTGCAGAAGACATTAAGTCCTGCTACATTGTATGTTAAGATACTTTGAGGAGGGGTGGGGAGAGAGCAGAGATTACTTCTGGCATAGCGCACTACATGTCTTCACATTTTGGTTGACGTACAGGTGCGCTGACGAGTATTCTAAAACTTGCCTTAAACTTCCCTTGGAAAATCTGGGGCTATCACTAACAAGACCCAGGTACATGCTGGGTACATGCTGGGTACATGCTGCAAACATTTCAGTGACATTTCTGCAGAGACTAATGGCCCATTGGATGAATACAGCAGGTGTCCCTGGCAGACCCATTCAGTTTGAATGGGACTGCCAGGGACCCCTGCTGTTAATCCGATGGGCCATTAGTCTATCTGCCGAAATGTCACTGAAATGTTGCAGCATGTACTCAGCATGTGCCTAGGATGTACCCAGCATGTACCTGGGTCTTGTTAGTGATAGCCCCAGATTTGTTTTAAAATACTCGTCGGCACTACAGTATGTGTAAAAATAATAAATAAAGGCTTTTGGGCCCAATATAAGCAGACACATTTTACTTATGGAGTTCTCATCTTATTGATGTGCATAACGTGTAAATAATATTACTGTATGTGTCACAGTGCAATATGGATGAGAAAAACAAGACTGCTTTTAAAAGATGACCGTATTTCTCAGACAAATCTACAATCATTTAAGTGTATAGATTATCTAAAAATGCATTCAGTGCATCTTGGATAAAGAAAAAAAAATGCACACACAGCGCACCACGGATCAGTATTAAAAATATATAACGATTTTAATATCTGGCCAAATAACCACATATATACAGTATTCATTGACTGAATAATGCTATTACAAAATCAACAATAAAAAAATAATATAAATAAAAACACAATATAACAATTACATAAAACACCAGAACTCTCCGCCACGCGGATACTAAACTAGCACTTGCTTCTATGAAGCCTACACCATGAATCAAATTGATCTAAAAAAACATTCATATTAGAAGTTCAGCATAACAACAGTATTCAAAGCCACAATGAGGGGGACAGATATTGACCATAAGCGACAGCGGGTAGCCATGCTTGGCGCTGATGATATGTCCGGACTGCACCAGCACTCAGCAGAACTTTCCTCCCCTCGCGCTTCCTGGTCCCTCTGTCCCAGCCAATGGGTGAGCACGTTGAGCAGGCTCTCATGACCTCTACGCGCTTTGCAACAGCATGCTTCATCAGAAGGTCAGGTTAGATGCTGCTCACATACATTATAAGGCACCAGCAACCAATGAAATCAGACCATTGGTATTGGTTGCTGATACAGAGAAAGCTGATGCATAATAATGAGTGAACAGTGGGAATATATTATTTCCAACACTGATGAATGGTCAATACGCTATTATTGACAAATACTGATGAATAGTGATACAAAAGTGGGAATAAATAATTTACAACATTAATAAACAATCAATACACTACATATGATATATTTGACATACTACTGTATGATTAATGGTGATAAATAATCTCCCTAGACCTAACTAAAACACAAGATGAACATAATATATTTACACCATTACATATATTTAGTGCTACTACACCTAACTAAATAACTAAAATGTGATAACGGGATCAATATTATACATATAAATAAATTAATAATGTTAATAAATTCATTAAATCAGTGAATTAGTGAAACCAATAAAGTTACATAAATCATGCTGCGACTGACTTAAACATAACCTCAAAACAAAAATATAAACAATATTAGCAAAACATCCCTAATATACATGACAAAAATTATTACAGGTATAAAATTAAAATATCAGTTTATATTAATGTAACCACCTTTCCCGGGGCATATCGCAGATAGGGCCCCCCTAGGCGTACTTGGGTCTGGCGACATGTCTTTGTGTGGTGCATACCTGCTGGCAACAGGAGGACCTGAGTCTCCCGCGATGACATGGGGGATAACAGGAACAGGTTTCAGGGGTGGATGCCTTCATTCTTATTCAGTGGTGCAGTGCCTCCATCTTTAGTAAGCCCCAGGAATGCAGGGTGGAATCCTTACAAGAGAGTTCCCACACAGGGATGAGAGATTCCAGTGTCACACATGTTTGTCTTTCTTTAAAAGCAGCAGTCTTTATTCATAGCAGCAGCAGACAGGTACAGGATGCACAGTCCACTCTGACTGTTCTCCCTCAGGATGGTCCTTTCCCTGCCACCACTCTGGATCAAGGGCATCCAGAGTGGGGCTAACTCTTCCCTCACCCCCTAAGCAGGGTGAGAGGTACTGGTCCACCTCCCTACACTATGGTTGGATCAGCTCTACTCATGAGCTGATCACTCTCCTTCTCCAACTGTAACTCTCAGCTCAATAACTAACACTTGTCACACACTAGACAGACTCTCAACAGACTAAATAGGAAGTGCACTGCTCTTTTATGATATCAGCAGGCACCGCCCCTGTGTCTCTTGCTTTGACACAGAGTCCGATGACCTACCTCCACAACTCAGGGCAAGTGCTTGAAGTGGGGGAAACCCATGATAACTCCTGGCAACCTGCCCATACCAGGGATTATACCAGGAGGAGGATAGAACTATAGCCCCCATTTCTTACCAGGGCTACATAAATTATCAAATTAATTATCATATTAAGTCAAAGTATATATGGACAAGCAGGGTTCACCAAAAGATAAATAAGAGTAATAATCTATAATCTCCTCCATAACTATCTCAAACAAGGGGTTAATTCTACGAGTTCATTAATCCCCATGGGGTATTTTGAATCAAAATTGTATATCCAAAATTGTTCTTTTTTCAACAGGAACAGATCTCTATTTCCCTGTTTTCCTGTTCGTGGAATAAATTCAATCCCCATAAATTTTAGGGAACTCGGATCACATTTG
Organism: Ascaphus truei; assembly: GCF_040206685.1. Classification (NCBI taxonomy): domain Eukaryota; kingdom Metazoa; phylum Chordata; class Amphibia; order Anura; family Ascaphidae; genus Ascaphus; species Ascaphus truei. The sequence continues at coordinate 400,504,159 of NC_134485.1, read as the reverse complement.
TGAACATCTTGGGAGTGTTTATTTGATTAAATGACATTCATTATGTTCATTATATGTTTTAGTTAGGTTTAGGGAGATTAATTATCACTATTAATCATAGTATGTCAACAATAGCATATTGAGTATATTGATTGTTTATTAATGTTGGAAATTATTTATTCCCACTGTTTTACCAGTATTTGTCAATAATAGCATATTGACCATTCATCAGTGTTGGAAATAATATATTGTATTGTATTGTATGTCTTTATTTATATAGCGCCAAAAGTGTGCTCAGCACTTCACAAAGAATACAGTACAGGGAATTTTAAAAATACAATAAGTGCAGCAAAAATCAGACAATGGGAAAGGAAATTCCTGCCCCGAAGAGCTTACAATCTAAGAGGTTTGAGGGGAAACTTACAGAGACAGCAGGTGAGGGAATAAATGCTGTAGATGGGTGTGCTTGGCCACAATGGGTGGTATAAGTGACTGTGGGACAGTAGTCATGAGTGCAGGCTATTGGGATGCTTGATATTCCCACTGTTCTCTCACTGTTCACTCATTATTATGCATCAGCTTTCTCTGTATCAGCAACCAATACCAATGGTCTGATTTCATTGGTTGCTGGTGCCTTATAATGCACGTGAGCAGCCTCTAACCTGACCTTCTGATGAAGCATGCTGTTGCGAAACGTGTAGAGGTCACGAAAGGCTGCTCAGCGCGCTCACCCATTGGCTGGGACAGAGGGACCAGGAAGCGTGAGTGAAGGAAAGTTCTGCAGAGTGCTTTTGCAGTCTGGACATATCATCAGCGCCAACCACGGCTACCCGCTGTCGCTTATGGTCAGTACAGTATCTGTCCCCCTCATTGTGGCTTTGAATCATTTGAAACTTCTAATATGAATGTTTTTTTTTAGATCAATTTGATTCATGGTGTAGGCTTGATAGAAGCCAGTGCCAGTTTAGTATCCTTGTGGGGGAGAGTTCTGGTATTTGATGTATTGTAATTGTTATATTGTGTTTTCATTTACTGTATGTAACCCTGTTTCCCCCCCCCCCCCCAATCTCACATAGGGTCTATCTTGGGGAAACTTGTGCTGGTTACTTATCTTAGTGTGGTGCAGACCTGCTGGTAACAGGGGGGCCATTAGTCTCCCTCATGGTGTTATAGGGTTGACAGGACAGGCTTCTGAGGTAGAACTGAGTGATACTCACAGGTACAGTGCCTCCATCTCCTACAGATCCCCAGAGTTGTGGGGAGGAACTTCTGGAGGAGAACTTCTCTCCACTTCTCCCTGACAGATTCCAGTTTTAGGCAAGAAGTATAGTGAATCACAGGGAAATTTTATTTCTGTGCAGCCGGGCATACTGCCCATTATATACCGCAGACACTTAGCAACCCATCAGGTCTTCGCCACAGGATGTCCCTTGACCTCACTCTCAACCACTGGCCACTAAGAGCGGTCCCAGCTCTTCCCTTATTCCCTGATGGAATAAGAGGAAATGGTTTCCCTCCGCTCCCCTAAGGGAGGGCCTCAAACTGCCAGAGCCCTGACAGCTTGGTTAGGGTAAACCTGTCTCTCTCAATGGTAGAGACAACTGATCTAAATCAAGAAGTATAACTCATCAAGTCAGTTCCAGTAAAAACCAACCCCCTGTCCCTGATTGGACAGCAGACCTGATTGCACTACCTTCTCTGACTCACTGAGCTGCAAGTGTGTGGGGAAAACCCATGATTACTCCTGGGAAACCTGCCCAGGGATTGCTGCCAGGAGGAGGGCAGACTAGTAGCCCAACCCAGGCAGGGCTACATGGATATTGTTTTTTATTGTTGATTTTGTAATTGCGTTATTCAGTCACTGAATATATGTGTAGTCATTTGACAAGATATTAAAAACGTTATATATTTTTAATAGTTATCCGTGGTGCGCTGTGTGTGCATTATCTTTTCTTTGTCTTTTGAGATCCTCTTTGGGGGTTCTTAACTTAGGAGCATTTCGGGGAGTTGCTCCAGCGTGCACAGCTGCAAAGGGATCATTTCAGCTGAATTTAAAGGACAGCTCGAGCGCAGATTCCTTACTTTTCACTTTCATCTTGGGTAAACTTAATAGGATGAGGGATTCATCTGTAAGAGCCACCTTGAAAGTAGATCATGTATTGTATATACTCAGGTCTATTCTAGAGAGTTCTAGATTCATTGTAGCTTCTTAGGGGGCAAACATGATAGTTGTTTATAAATTAAATTATAATGTACAGAGATTGTGAAGTTTCATGATTCTTCTTCAACTGTACTGCAAGAATTCAAAGTACATTTGATTTGGGCATTATGATGAATAATAGGTACAGTACATCTAAAAAATATAAATGTAGGCATGCGTAAAATTGGTGTACATATCTCTTTCATGCTGGCAGTAATCCTGGTAAGTATGCAGGGTTGCCAGTAACAATCATGGAGGTTTGCCCTCAAACCCTGGTGAGGTGTCATATGTCCCAAAGGAAGTGACACAGAGGGTGTCTATTTCTGGAGGTGATATAAGACACAGCACTGCCTAAAGTTAGTGGTTCAGTTCAGTTGGTGTTTTGACTCAGTTCAGGAGAGTCATGTGGAGGTCTGCAACAGTGTTGCAGAGGCTGATGCAAGAGCTGTGAGTCTGTGCAGCTAAAAGCAGACAGACAAGCTGGTGAATCTCCCCCGAAGGGAGAGGTGGAGAGCAACTCTATTAGAGGAGAAGGAACCTTCCTAATGGAGTGCAGCAGAGAGATGAGTGGCTAGACTGCTAGCTGCGAGGGGCAGCTGGCCCATACCCCCAAGCAACAATAAAGATGCTCTGTTCAAAGACAACCCCACTGTGTGAGTGTGAAGTTACTCTCCAGCGGAAGGCACCACCAAGGAGGAGTTCCTCATCAGAACCATCCCCTTGCGGACGCAGGGATCCTGATGAGGTGGAGGCGCTGCACTGAATATAGGTAGGACTCACGCACACTACCTCAGCTGCCTGTCTGGCGTGACAATCCCCGAATAACATCATGCAGGAGACTCAGGAATCCTGTTGCCAACAGGTGCACCACCAGACACGACCATGTAATGGGGACCGTTAGACCACAGGGGCCAATGTGAGATTGGGTGGGTCAGGCAGGTCCAGAAAATCCGTTACATATATATATCTACGATGCGACCTATAACGTCTGATACAACTGTATCTGTTCAAAGTAAAATTAGTGATCTAGTGGAGCCCTAGGCACCAAAACAAAGTTCTTGTTCAAGGTAGATAGTCATTATACTTTCCATGTGCCACACTGTTTATATTATACCACCATATAAGTAAATATAACAATTATTATTGTCATACAGTATATGAAATAGAAGTAGTGATAAATGGAGATTTTTTTAAATATACTGTATGTGAGTAAACCTGACTAACCACACAGTTTATATTCCTTTCGTGCATTTAAACAGTGTGTGTGAAGTTTATCTCCTGCAGCAAGCTTTATCGTGAAATACCAGTGCAAGACATATTGGCACCTCTTCTGACCTCTTCTAACAACAAACAGGACATCAAGCATTTTTATTTGATAGATATTTTTTTATTTCGAAAATTGTTAAAAAGGGACCATGAATTAAATACAAATATAAAAAAAACAAGATTGTAATCTAAAGGACAAAAAGACAGGGCAATAAATGGATGAAAGGGACAGTGAGACATAAAACCAACCACCCATCAGCAGTGTGCAGGGGTGTTGGGGTGCACGCGGGGGGGGGAGAGATGGAGTTAATTGTAAAATTAACAGAGGCAGGGAGAGACATTACAAAAAAAATGATGATAGTGTGTTAGAAACTCCATATCAGAATTGCTTTACCTGAGGAAAATCGAGAACTCTCGAAAGCTTGTCTTATAATATCTATTGTTAGTTTAAATAAAAAAGGTATCACCTAATACTGAAGTACTCATTTATTCTGCATTATCGCAACTGGACTAACACGGTCATTTCTACGTACAGTCGTTCATTAAAAAGGGATATATGGTTAAACTTTCATTCATATTATGTACACTATGGAATTATGTATGTATGTTTATGCTGGCACATTAAATATTCAGTACATCACTAAATACCTGTATAAGGAATGTACAGATGCAGCGTCCGTTACTGCAACAAACCACAGCGCCGTTTTCATGTGCGCTGCTGTACTCCACGCGGCATGAACGCCGCCAATCGCCCCAGGCACAAGTGTCTATCTTGGTTGCTTTGTTTGAATTTCATGGATTGTGTGCAATTAAATGCAATGAAATGAATGAATTGTAATGTGTACAGTACTGTGCTACTGTGTCAATTTCATGTGTTTAAAAACCAGAACACTAAAATGCCATTTTATGCAATAGCCTGCACTCGCGTCTTAAGGCGGTACGGTTGGAAGCAATCCCGCGCCATGACATGGGTATTCCGAGGTATACACTGCGTGATTTGTTAAAATAATGGTCGCTGCATTTGTACTGTACTGTAATTTTCTCTGGAGTCTGTATACCTACTAGATTACAGTACTCCACTAAAAAATTCGAAACTAACAGTAATGATAATATTATTTGTTTACATAGGGCTTGGTTTACACTGTTTTTGAAGACACACTGAGCATGGCACTGGTTTCTGACGGGGCTGAATGCATAGTGATATCTAAAGAATTCTTCAAAAAACAGATGGATGAAGAATACATTTTCAAACTATCTAGATATGTAAGTAGTACCATCAAACTTTTCTCTACATTTGATTATAAAAGAGTTTTCATTTTTCTATTGCACGATATTCAGCCTCCTCCTGCCCCCACTGGCCACCCCGAGCGGGCCAGCAAGGCAGGCGGGGGGGCTGAACCCAGCTCTTATCGCTCGGCAAGTCTGGCAACAGGGGGTTGGAGGGAGCGGCTAAGAAGAGCGCAGCCGGAGGATAATAATAATAGCATGTTCTTAATAATAATAATAGCGCTGCTAGTTGTACGGAGCGCTTTACAGAGATATTTTGCAGGCACAGGTCCCTGCCCTGTAGAGCTTACAATCTATGTTTTTGGTGCTTGAGGCACAGGGAGATAAAGTAACTTGCCCAAGGTCACAAGGAGTCGACACCGGGAATTGAACCAGGCTCCCCTGCAGCAATCTCAGTGTCAGTCAGTGTCTTTACTCACTAAGCAACTCCTTCTCTTGGCTTTGGCATGGCAAGGCTTCCCCTCCAAGTATGTGAGTACCCCCGCTCCCAAAGTGCTCTCTACCCTTCTCGCAGGCTTCCACCTCCCGCACCCACCCCCCCCCCCCATACGGGCCAGCCCGGAAACCAGGGATGAGGGGAAAGTGTACCAGGGAAGACGAACCTCATGCAAATAAATCAATGTCAGCCAGATCTAAAATTATAAGTACTTACTAATTTGATGAGGAAGAAGAGCCAAATTCGCTACAGCCGGGAGAAGAATGAATGAATGCTCCCACTCCCGGCTGCGCTTTAAAGCCCCTTCCTAGCCTCTCCCCCAGCCCCTCCCCCAGGCTATGACGGCGGCCCAGAGACCCGAGTGAGGTGAGGTCCAATTGCCCCCTGGTCATGTCCATTCCTCGCCTAATTGGCTAGAGGAATTGCTTCATCTGAGGTTGTACTCTTCAGTTGCAGATGTTCATATAAACCTGCATTTATTACTGTAGGGGAATTTAAACATGGTTGGGATAGACATAAGGCTATTCTAAATACGAAATAAAGCCAAGGAGCAAATAAGGTCTGAGGTTTTATGGCAGATAAGAAAATGGGGCAGACTAGGTGGGTCAAGGGTTTCTTATTTTCTGTAAAATTCTATGTTTCAATGTATTTCACCATGTTCTTGCTTTAATAAGATAATGGAGTTTAACGTAGGATTGCGGCCTCTGAGGCTACAGGTGAGAATGATTTCAAACCAGGGAGTCCTAATAAAAATCAAAGTCAAAGTTCAGGTTTGTAAGTTGCTAGGCTTTTAATTCAAAATGTAAACACCTGCTAAAAGAATCATAAACTTCGAAACAAATGTTAAAATGTATAGAAAAGGTATTTTGTATTTAACTCACTTTATATTTGCACCTTTAAATACTACAAGTGTGTAGCCAAGTTCAATATCTGCAAGTACTGTATATTCTTCTGTCATATTTTAAATAAATAAATGAAAATCACTTTTTGATGTTATGCCATTGTGTTCTTGCTACCTCATTTAGTAATCCCGACACTAACCTTTATATCTTGCAGGCTGAATAGATTTGTTTGTAACATAATTAGCTTTTTTTGTATTCATTAGTTTCCTGAAGTGGCTTAAATTCAGTAAATCTATTTTAATTACTACTTTAGAACACTTAGGATATTGTGCCACGTTGTTTGGACACTTGCCTTCTTCTAAATGCTTCAACATGTGTCGTCTATTAAAGTATTCAGTGAAAAGCAGACACTTGTGTCCCTTATAATAACCTCCACATCCTTTTCTTTTATTTTGAATAATCTAGTCATTTTAAAACTTTTTTCACCTCTTTGGTTCAATTACATTTCATGAGCTATACTTTTCAAATACAATTGGATATATTTAAAAAAATGAATGCAACATAATTTTAGTAAAGCGGACATGAACAATAAATATTGTTACAAAAATAATTTCAAGGTTAAGGTATATCTGTATATATATTTAATAATGTGAAACCCGTTTTCCCCCATCCTACGGGATATTTGATCGTTTTTACCTGGTGTAGTGCTGCTCACCTGTAGGTTCTCAGGATTCTGAGCATCTGCCGATGGTATTGGGGATCAACAGGACAGACTTTTGGATATTATCTTCTTTCTCTTTGGTGCAGCGCCTCCATCCTCCAGGGTCCATCCTAGATAGGTGCAGCCCCTGCAGGAAAACTCTCTTCCCTCCCCCTGAATAACTGCATCCTCAGGCAGGAGTAACACAACTGGTGGTCTTTATGTGTCTTCACAGCACAGCATGGTTATTCTTGGTCCCTGGAGCCAACTCCAGGAGCTTGAGGCCCCAAGAGTGTCTCCTCAGCTCCCTTATCCCTTGATGGACTAAGGGGTATACGCTCCCAACTCCCTTGAGCGAGGGGACATGAACCAGATCACTGGCTCAACACAAGAGAACAGAACCACTCTTCCCCCGAAGGGAAGAGCACACACACTAAATTTGGGTTGCAGCCCCTTTTTTATTAACTGCTAGGGGCTTACTGCAGCAAGGGCAAGGGATTAACCCTAACACTGCCTGCGCTGGTACCAGGGCTTCTATGTTAGGCAGAGGAATCTTCCCCTGTGGACGGCCGTCATAGGTGGAATACAATTGAAAGAAGGAGTGCTGCAGCTTTTCCTCCACTGTCTCACTGCCTGTACACACGACTAATTTGTCTCTAACTCCATTCATATATCTCCATCTCTCCTTCCTTCACCACTTCTCTGTTCACATGAACTCCTTTCTTACCTGCGTCCTCTGACACCACACAGCTATATCCCCTGCACTAAAACACACCCCTACAAATCCTCCTCACACATTCTCTTTCTATCCATGCTTCTCCTCCTTGCTTCTGGGGATATCTCTCCCAATCCTGGTCCCTGTCTTATTCCTTAAATGATTTGCATAGGCGCCACAATTTCCTTTGATATAGACAGTGATATACAAATTCAAATACAGATATACATAAAATGTTACCCAACCGGATACTTCTCAACCTTTCCAGGAAATTTGCTAAGATTTCCCACAGATGCAGTCTTTGTTTGGGGTGGGAAGGGAGCGATCCAATCAGGAACACCTCATGTGAATAAAAAACATAAAAAACAATAATGGTGCAGTATATTGATACAGTGTGGGCTAGATGCAAGTCTTGGCTCTTAAGGATTTCCTACTTACAAACAGGAATAAAAAGTAGAGCTTTGGTCTGACTCAGTCAGGAGGTATATATGTAGTTTGGTGTTCCTTTTAAGTATATATTGGTCCCATTCTGTTCTTATGCAGAGAGACTGTTCCAGAGATGTTGGCACTCAAATCTCCATGTGGTATATGCAATATAAAACATCTAATTAGATTGCTAAAGATACCTTTATATGTACAAGCCATTTGTACTTAGTGTGAGTACAACTCTTACCCCTTCATTTATATAAATCCTTTGTTTTCGCAACCTGCACTATTGGGCTTTTCTGTGTTGTTTTATATTGCATATACCACATGGAGATTTGAGTGCCAACATCTCTGGAACAGTCTCTCTGCATAAGAACAGAATGGGACCAATATATACTTAAAAGGAACACCAAACTACATATATACCTCCTGACTGAGTCAGACCAAAGCTCTACTTTTTATTCCTGTTTGTAAGTAGGAAATCCTTAAGAGCCAAGACTTGCATCTAGCCCACACTGTATCAACATACTGCACCATTATTGTTTTTTATGTTTTTTATTCACATGAGGTGTTCCTGATTGGATCGCTCCCTCTCTTATTCCTACATGCGCTCGTCCTCGCCTGCCAACTGCAACCTCTACTCCTTCTGAAGTCAACCCCTCCAACCTCATACCCATCCCCTGCCACCCTCCCTCCTCTCTCCCTTTCTCCGGTGCCCTTTGGAATGCTCGCTCCCTCTCTAACAAGTTCCCCTCTGTGCATGACTTCTTTCTCTCTCACTCCCTGCTTCTCTTTGCTATAACTGAGACCTCACTCAGTCTGACTCTGCTCTGGAAGCTGCCGTCTCCTACGGTGGCCTTTCCTTCTCCCACACTCCGCGCACTGATGGCAGGGGTGGAGGCGTGGGGCTCCAACTCTCCTCTCTCTGTCGCTACTGAACCCTTCCTATTCCTCCCTCTCTTGCTTTTCCCTCCTTTGAGGCTCACACTGTCCAGATTTTCTCTCCTCTCCCTGTTCATGTGGCGGTCATCTATCGCCCACCTACCTCTACTCATCCCCCTTCTGCCTTTCTCTCTCACTTTGAATCCTGGCTCTCTTTCTTCCTCTCCTCAGACTCCCCTGTTCTTCTCCTTGGGGACTTCAATTGCCACATTGATGACCCCTCTCTCCCTTGGGCTTCCCGCTTTCTTTCTCTAACCTCTTATTTTGGCCTTCAACAGTGGACTGCAGCCAGCACCCACAAGGATGGCCACTACTTAGACCTGGTTTTCACTAAGAACTTCTCTCTCTCCGATTTCTCCATTTCCCCTTTTCCTCTCTCTGACCATCACCTCATCTCATTCTCTCTATCTCGCTTCTCCCCTTCTCCACCTCCATCTACACCCCGGTGCTGCAGAAACATGCGCTCTATTCACTTACCTGACTTTGAGTCCACTTTACGCTCCTCCCTCTCCTCTCTCAGCTCTGCTACAGACTCCGACAACCTTGTCAGGAACTACAACTCTGTCTGGTCCTCCTCTCTTGATCTACATGCCCCGCTTTCTCTCTGCCGCACTCGCCCTTCTAACCCTAGACCCTGGCTAAATTCCCACACACGCATGCTGCGTTCCTCCACTCGTTCCTCTGAACACCTCTGGAGGAAGTCTCACACTCTCGCAGACTTCCTTCACTACAAATTTATGCTATCCTGTTTCAACTCTGCCCTCTCGCAAGCTAAACAAGCCTACTTTTCTGCACTAATCAACATGCACAAGTCTAACCCACGCCGACTGTTCTCTGTCTTTGATACTCTACTCAAACCACCCTCAGCTGCCTCTCCTTCCTCCATCTCCGCTCAGGACTTTGCTGACTATTTTAAGGAAAAGGTGGAATCCATACGTCAGAACATCCCCTCTGTTTCTTCTTCCCATCCTACACCTCTTCCTAACTCTCCTCCTGCCTTCCTTGACTCTTTTTCCACTGTCTCAGAGGAGGATGTGTCGCTGTTGATCGCCACTTCTCCCTCTACCACTTGCCCTCTTGACCCCATTCCCTCCCATCTCCTAAAACCTCTTGCTCCTACTATAATCCCTACGCTCACACACATTTTTAACTCCTCCCTCTGCTCTGGAACCTTTCCATCCTCCTTCAAACATGCAACAGTCATACCATTACTCAAAAACAGCAAGCTTGACTCTACCTGTCTTTCTAACTATCGACCTGTCTCCCTCCTGCCTTTTGCCTCTAAACTCCTTGAACGTCTTGTATTCTCTCGCTTGCTCCATTTTCTCAACACCTATTCTCTCCTAGAGCCTCTACAATCTGGCTTCCGCACTGCTCACTCCACGGAAACAGCCCTCACTAAAATAACTGACGACCTCCATGCTGCCAAAGACAGAGGTCATTACACTCTGCTCATATTACTCGACCTCTCTGCAGCATTTGACACCGTGGACCACCCTCTTCTCCTTCACATTCTCCATACTCTTGGTATTCGGAACAAAGCTCTATCCTGGATCTCATCCTACCTCTCCCATCGTACTTTCAGTGTCTCTTCTGCTAACACCTCCTCCTCCTCTATTGATCTCTCTGTGGGGGTACCCCGGGGCTCTGTCCTGGGACCTCTTCTCTTTTCTCTGTACACACTCTCTCTAGGTGACCTAATAACATCTTTTGGGTTTAAATATCACCTCTATGCTGACGACACACAAATATACTTTTCAACACCTGACCTTACACCTGCTATACAGACCAAAGTTTCTGAATGTCTCTCTGCTATATCATCCTGGATGGTCCTCCGTCGCCTTAAACTCAACATGGCTAAAACAGAGCTCCTCATACTTCCTCCCAAACCTGGCCCTACCTACCTCCTTCCACATTACTGTTGGAACTACGATCATCCACCCAGTAGCCCAAGCACGCTGCCTAGGGGTCACACTCGACTCCTCTCTCACATTCGCCCCTCACATTCAAAACATTTCTAAAACTTGTCGCTTTTTCCTCCGCAATATAACAAAGATATGCCCTTTCCTCTGTTGCTCGACTGCTAAAACTCTGACTCAGGCCCTCATTCTCTCCCGTCTTGATTACTGTAACCTCCTGCTGTCCGGCCTTCCTGCCTCTCACCTGTCTCCCCTACAATCTATCCTAAATGCTGCTGCCAGAATCACTCTACTCTTTCCTAGATCTGTCTCAGCATCTCCCCTCCTGAAATCCCTCTCCTGGCTTCCAATCAAATCCCGCATCTCACACTCCATTCTTCTCCTCACTTTTAAAGCTTTACACTCTTCTGCCCCTCCTTACATCTCAGCCCTAATTTCTCGCTATGCACCATCCTGACTCTTGCGTTCTGCTCAAGGATGTCTTCTTTCTACCCCCTTTTTATCTAAAGCCCTCTCCCGCCTTAAACCTTTTTCACTGACTGCCCCACACCTCTGGAATGCCCTTCCCCTCAGTACCCGACTAGCACCCTCTCTATCCACCTTTAAGACCCACCTTAAGACACACTTGCTTAAAGAAGCATATGAATAGCACTGTGGATATTCTGAACACATGATACATAAAGCTTGGCCCCCTGCAGACGCACTTACCAGAACTCCCTACTCCTGTCTCTGTTAGTTCTCCCTACCTACCAATTAGATTGTAAGCTCCTCGGGCAGGGACTCCTCTTCCTTAATGTTATGTTTGTCTAAAGCACTTATTCCCATGATCTGTTATTTATATTATCTGTTATTTATTCGATTACCACATGTATTACTACTGTGAAGCGCTATGTACATTAATGGCGCTATATAAATAAAGACATACAATACAATACAATACAATTTGTAAGTGTATTACTTTTATTTGCATTCCACTGTATATAAACCATCTTTACTTTCCTGTGTCCTCTCTTCTTCTTATATGGGAATCCCACCCATCCTACCCACCTGATCCTAACCACGTGGTTCTGAGGGACGTCCTCTGTGATTACCTGGCGACGTCTGAGTTGGTCACTCCATATAATCACACTGCCTATAATAATCAGCGCAATGAAGCTTCACCTTTTATTGATTTTTTTAGTTTAAACGAAATTGTACTATTGATATATTTTCTATTTTCATAACCCTGGATGTATTTGTGATCCTGATTTCCCCGCCTTTGTGTAACTGTACAGACTTGGATTGAGTCCATTTCCGGAGCTGCACTACCTCCAGTTGTATACATTTTATTATTATCACTAGTGTGTTCACTTGTTTTAATATACTAAACGGTATTTGCGCCTGAACTGTTTTCGCCTCTACGAATGTTATCAGTATTAAAAAATAATGTCACTTGTTCAAACTTTCTTAACATATAAACTATATGCCCCTGACCTTTTCAACCAACATAAAGTTGTATTCTTCTTAAATTATGGTACTTACAAAGGCAGCAATGTTCTCTGGCACTTGTTTTCATGATATTGCTATATTAACTGAGCTGCCACTGCTCAGAGCTATGCTTCATCAAATGCATCTGTAAGACAAGAGGTCCTTTGCTGCTGGGTTTGTCGATCAACACAGATTTGTCTAGTTTAACTTCCAGAGGTCGGAGTACAACTGTAATGATATCTATGGAGAGTAATTTTTCTTGTCATTTTCATGTGTGTATAAACATAATTTTCTGTCACTTTCCAAATTGTGCTTAGTATACTGTAGGGTTTAAATCACAGCTACTCTATTCATTATCAAAGACACCCGTATTCTTTTAACTTAAGGATGGCATATTCCCATTCCCTTTATTCAATGTCTTAACTATGAATTAGAGAGGGCAAACAGATTTATTTTGCTCCCATAGCATTCTTTTTGTCCATGGAAAAGGGACCTCGGATTTGCATCCACACCCAGAATGACAAATGACACAATGGTATTACATCAAAATTAAAGGAGCTTTACAGCTACTTGTATTACAGAGACAGCAAAATTAAGAACAGATACAAAATCGCAAGGAGGAGCAAATGTCATTGATATCTACTAATATGCTTGCAGCAAAAAATGGGGAAAGAATGAGAAATGAGAACCCATAAAATATGACAATATTGTATAACTGAGAAGGTAAAGGAGCAGCTAGAAAAAAAGTAAATAAAACGCCAAGACTTAATGGATTTCATACATTGTGTATATATAAGGCATATACAGTATTTATGAGTGGACACCTTCACTCATGCTTTGGTTCTAACCATTTTTTGTGGTTTGGACGTTGGATTTGTTTCTAAAAATGTGTTGGTGTTAAAAATGTTTTTTGGTTTTGCATAAAACTCATTTTTTGGGGGTTTGGATTTTTACCACGTTATTGAAAAAAACAACAAAATAAGATAAGTTTGCATAATATACATACATACATATATACATAATATATTGTCCCACAGAAAATACTTAAAATAAGTATAAAATCATATAAATAATTGGGAAACTAAAATAATATAACTGAAAAAATTAAAATAATTAAAAAATTATTAAAAAAAGATATGTTGAGAAACACCTAGAGATGGACCCACAGCCCGATTTTCTGGTTCTAATAATGTTACAGTGGGTTTTGGTTCTAAATTTCTTAAGTATTTAACTATTATACTTCTTAAGTATTATATTATATATTTTTGTATTATATTAACATATGTAGCCTAGTCTTCTGGCTATCATCTTTTCTTTGACCCTAACATTATAACTCCTGTTAGACACAGGCAATGTGGGGATCAGCTCTCTCATGGAGGCCTACCTTGCTGTTGCACCCTGGATACACTTTTGCTGTAGCTAGTGGCTGGCCTAACAACAACCAGAGACTATCATCCCTGGGAAGAATACTGGCTGGATCACATGCCCATGATGTGATGCCTGTCAGTATCAAACCTGCCATGTTATGGGGCAGGGTTACAAGCCCCCCTCCCCCTGGGGTACAAAAGCAGACACTCTCCCAGAAGGAGCTCTCTCTTCCCTCCCCCTGTGGAGTGGAATCACTTACCCTTAATCTCATAAGTGGGTAAAGGAGCTGAGAAGGGGCCTGCAAGGCTTCAAGCCCTGTGGGTACTACTTCAGGGAACGAGCCTGCCATCACTGTATATGTGCAACAAATAAAGATTCAGTTGAATACATCTGTTGAGTTGCCAGTGAGAACCATCCTGGCTGCACCAGGATCCTCACTGGCTGGAGGTGCTGCGCTGCAGAAAAATCATCACTGAGAGCGTATCCTGATGTCTCCCCATACCATCGTGGAGTTCTCAGGGCCTTTTGTTCAACCTCACAGGTATGCACCAGCACCAGAAACATCGGTAGCTAGAAGATCTCACTTAGGGTGGGGGAATAGGTGCTACACATATATATAGACAACAAGAAAGATTCCCAAATGGAGCACACGGTATACTAAAACAATGATAATGAAAATGTATTAATAGAACAATAAAAACAGAGGAGAAAGTGTTAAAAGGAGGGGGGACTCCTACACAATTCCTAAAAAGGATGTGGAAATGCAGAACTCTCGGACAGTATAATATAACAAGATTCTGCTTAAGTCCCCACCTATCAAATAAAATAAGGTGGAAAGAGAATCACAAATAATGACCAGATACAGATAGTGCCCTCAAAGACAGATTGTCCACAATGATAATGAGGTCAATATAAAGGACAGCAGTGACATGTAATGAGAATAAATGTCAGAGACAATAAATCAGCCCTATGCTGTATATCAACAGTCACCAAAAAAGTATCTTACATACAAGTGTATTATAGTGGAAACTACAACGATTCACACAAGAAAATAAGTGTGTACTGGGACACAGAGAAGCAAAATTGTTAACATGATAGAAATGTCTCAAAAAGATATTGTCATGGTTGTGCTCGCCACAAACCGGGACCGCATGGCTGAGGTGGGGATGTATATACACCGACCTTAAACCACAGAGTCGGGTCCGGAGTGGGGATTCTGTGGTCAGACGTAGCTGGTTCAGGATTGGAGAAGGCAGAGTAATCTATAGGCAAACCAGGGTCAGGATTGGAGACGGCAGGGTAAACGATATCCAGGCTGGGGTTCGGCAACAGGAAGTCGGGTGCGTAACGCTTCAGCGTAGAAGCTGCAGCGCAGGAGTGGCCTCTGAGGGAGGAGCGGGAGCGGCCCATGATGAAGGAACTGCAAAGGGAGAATGCAGACTGGCCTAGGAACGCTAAAGGTTAGCACTGGGGATCCAGCGCTTCAGCACAGGAACCAGGAAGCAGGCCTCTGCAAGGAGGATATGCATCAGGGTACAGGAACCAGGAAGCAGGCCTCTGCAAGGAGAATATGCAGCAGGTAACAGGAACAACGTTGCAAGCCTCTGCAAGGAGAATATGCAGCAGGTAACAGGAGCAACGATGCACGCGTCTGCAAGGAGAATATGCAGCTGACCACTGTAACAGTGAATCTTGGTGCTGGGGACTCCAGCGCTTCAGCACGGGAAGCAGGAATGGCTAAAGCAAGGGTGCTTGTGGCAAACACAGGACAACCAAGTGAAACTTGGATTATGCTCAGCAATAAGTCAAAGGGAGAGGCCAGTATAAGAAGGGCAGATAGCCAATCCAAAGACAAGGGTGTGTGGGAATTCCTCCAATTCCAGAGCAGAGAGACAGAGATGCAGTGATTGCAAGCACAGGTGATACTGATTGCAGATACAAGGGGGATTTGTCTAGAAGCTGCATAGTTCTGTAAGGAATAGGTTTCAGCCAAACCCAGGAGCGGATTCCTTACAGATATACAATGAGACGCTGGTGAGTATAGTGTCCACAACTAGCATGTAGTAAATGCAGAGTAACCTGTCTCAATCAGAACAATATCCAGATATGGTATATAGTATAAAGTCCAGGATACACCACCATAGCTGCATGCAGTATGCAGTATGCATAAAATGCAAAGTGGCCTGTCTCAATTAGAACATTGTCCAGATATGGTGTAGAGTAAAAAGTTCAAGATACATCACCACAATGGAATGGCTTATACGCACATATAAGTCCCTGCAATATGAAGAATGTTCCCCCAACCAAGCTCCCAACTCCAATGCGCGTTTCGACGCTTGTCTTCTTCGGGGAGTAGAGATGGCAGTGAAGCAGCAGACATAAATAGCAGCTCAAGACTTCATTTCGTGCCAAAACCGGCACTTAGGAATAGTCAATTTAATAAAAATTAAT
Source organism: Ascaphus truei (assembly GCF_040206685.1). NCBI lineage: Eukaryota > Metazoa > Chordata > Amphibia > Anura > Ascaphidae > Ascaphus > Ascaphus truei. Next base: position 400,488,161 of record NC_134485.1, on the reverse strand, counting down.
GACAAACAGCTGGCTATGTATCTTAACCCAGGCTGTGCTCAACAGCTGTGAAATGCAGCAAGCATAAGCTTAAAGGTGACCGTGTTATATGGTTTTGAAGGAAAAGGTGGCACTGTGCGCTCATTTGCATGTCATTTCCCACAATCTCTTGCTGCAGTGGAAGCACTGAGGACTGGATGATAATGGTGAAAGGCGGGGTTGCAGACCTGTCTAAGACATGCAAATGAGCATACAGTAATATTTTCATTTGCTATACACTTTACTGTGGAGGGTTTTTGTCACTTTTTTTACCCACACTACCTTAACTAAGTGTGTATATATATATATATATATATATATACTGTAGTGCCGACGAGTATTCTAAAACAAATCTGGGGCAATCACCAAGAAGACCCAGGTACATGCTGGCTACATGCTGGGTACATGCTGCAACATTTCAGTGACAACATCTGCAGACAGACTAATGCCCCATCGGATTAACAGCGGGGGTCCCTGGCAGTCACATTCAAACTGAATGGGACTGCCAGGGACACCATCTGTATTAATCAGACGGGCCATTAGTCTCTGCAGAAATGTCACTGAAATGTTGCAGCATGTACCCAGCATGTATCCAGCATGTACCCAGCATGTATCCAGCATGTACCCAGCATGTACCTGGATCTTGTTGGTGATAGCCCCAGATTTTCCAAGGCAAGTTTTAGAATACTCATCGGCGCACCTGTATGTATGTATATATATATATATATATATATATACAAACAGTGCATAGAACAGATATACAAAAGAATAGAGCTACAATATAAAAAATATATACCTGGCTGACACCTTGGCAAAAACAGACTCGACATTTTGGGCAAGAGTCGCTTGTAGAGATGGGCGAATGTTTTTGGCAAATTTTGATCCACAGCGGATCAGCTGATTCGTTTGGTCGAAGGATTTCAACGGATCAATTTCAATAAGGACGATTCATGTTTTGCAGATTTTTTTTATCATTATTATCATCACACTCCATGGATTTCGCAACCTGTGGACGGATTTGCAGAATCCAATCCGCGGATTCAGCAATCCGTTGACGGATTCTTAAGAAAACCGACCAAATCCGTTTGCGGATTTTACACATCGAAACGGATTTTGGGGGGAAAATGCAAGAAAATTCAGGAAACAGAATTGGGCGTATTCGCCTATTTCTAGTCTCTTGGCATTCCAATATATAAACATAATGCATAATTCTACATAAAAAGATTATTTTTAGGATCTTATCGATAAATTATATTTGATTTTATTATCATATTTGAGTGTCTGCTGCATATCTGATTGTAAGAGAACCTTACACCCGAAGACTGTGGACAGAATTCAGAATCTACTAGACTGGGATTACATTAGTTCTGGTACTAGATAGAACAGCCCACCGACAACACATAAATAGTGAACAGTTTCACATAAGGAAACAGCTTAGCAAAGGTCTTAAATATGTTACATTCTGGTCAATTATAAAGTGTATCATTCTACAGGGAAAGACAACCCATGCTAATAGACGGGACAAAGATGCAGCCCTTAACTATTTCCAAGTCACATGCTCCTTAGTCACAAGCCAATATGGTATGCAGGTATGTTTATATAAAAAAGAATAGGAAGCATTACACATCTAACACTCTATAACCTTACGTATATCACATTTTTAAAAAGCACTTACAGTATTAGCACATTCACATGTCTTATATAGGTCCACAAACCTGACTTTCCCTATAGTTACTCAACATACAATGCTTCCACTGCAGCCTGGGATTCTGGGTAATGATGTGCAAATGAGCACCCACCGTGTTAAAAATCCACGTTAAAGGCATAATAAGCAAAAAGTGGCACACTGTGTGCTCATTTGCATATCATTACCCAGAATCCCTGGCTGCAGTGGAAGCATTGTGGGCTAAGAGATATAATGGGGAAAGGCAGGTGTGTTAACCTGTTTGAGACATGTGAATGTGCTCATAACAGTGTTTTTTTATTTTTGGGTGGAGGGTCTTTATTTCTTTTTTTGCTAACCATATCCATATCCTACGTTCTGTACCTGATTTATAACCCTATATGCAAGACAAACAGCATTAACATTCAAAATATAGAATTTAACTCAGAACGACTTCTTGATGACTGTAACTGAGATTGGTAACTTCAACCTTGTCTTTTTTCCCCTATTTTATTTAATTACATTTGGAAATCCAATTTGAGTCATTTACTCTAGTTTTGGCATAATTCTGATGTTTATGCACCTCTAAGCATTTCAGTTCAGTTGTCCGTGTAATCCTCTTGGGGATAATGAATGGGGGAATTTGACAGCATGATTCCATTAGATCTGACACCTGCCAGTTGATCACAAACACACACACAGATATCTAAAATTATTCATTAATGCACTAGAGTTATTCAACTTTGAAAATTAAGTTTGAAATGTTTATCAAAACATCATCATAAAATAAGAATAATGTATGAAATGTTATTAACAACTCCTGACCTGTTATCTTCCATTTACTGTGTGACTAATAACAAAGGGCAAATGTCTTGTCTTGTGAAAGCATTGGCAATAAGATCCATTCCTGCTGCGTGGCACTTTAAAGGAATACATTACTGTGACAATTCCCTGCTGCATTATTTAAGCAAATGGTTCTTACTAACAGGAGGATTGTTTCCATTATGTAAGCCTATGTTTATGAGGTGCTCATTAACCTTTTGATTACTAGAAAGTGATGGTGATCACGTGAGACCTATCCATAGGTATTTAGGGAGGTAAATGGTATGTGATTTTTTAACAGTCTTTGAAAAAGCCCAAAGAAAGAAACGCGTCGGGCAAGTACAGTATCTCGTGTATTTTTGATCTCCCAGTACCTATTTTCTATTTACTGATGTTTTATTGAATATATTGACTATCGTTGTCTAAATAACATGAAGATTGTTGATCTGTATCTACGATTTTGCTTGACTATGAGTAAATTTTGTGGGAGCCATAAGATGTGGCACAATTCATACTCCTTTCTTATGGTTCCACATGCAATATAACTATAAATATCAATGCCAACCAAAAATACTTATTTCTGTAGTCAATATTTGCATAGAATGTTCTGGTGTCCTCCTTGTGACCTTGGGCAAGTCACTTTATCTCCCTGTGCCTCAGGCACCAACAAATAGAGTGTAAGCTCCAGGGGGCAGGGACTGTGCCTGCAAAATGTCTCTGTAAAGCGCTAGACAAAAAACTAACAGCACTAAACAAGAACATGCTATTTATTTCGAATGGAGGCATTATTTATTATTCATTTTATGATTTTGACTCCCCCTCTTCTTCATGTATTCACCTAAGAATGAAACAGTGGACATTTTACGGGTAGGTAAATATTGATTAAACTCTGATAAAGTTGATATACAGCTACTGAAAAAAAAATAGCACAATTTGTGCCAAAGCAATATATGATGCTGCTTAATTTAAACAGTCTACATAGTGTGGTATTGAAATAGTTTATGCCTTGCTTACATATTGATATAACATAAACTCTGGATACTTTGGTAAACTGAATAATACATTCACCATTGGCATTTGTTCTTCACAGATTCAGCCATACCCCTCCAAAGAGATGTTGCAGATGAAGATGCAAGATTATATCAACTGGAAAGCGTACAAATCCCATCTTTTCAAAAAGCACCACTAGCTCCGTGGTAGTTGATAATTCAGTTAGAAGTAGAATGACATTTTTTATGAAGATCTGCAAAGAAGCATTTTCTGAAGACTTTTTCATTTATTCAATTACTATATGGATGTATACATATTCTATTTCTATTGTAATATAACCTGCAATTATTTTTTGAATCTTGGATAGTTAAATAGAGTGACTTAAAGAATAATTTATATCAACGTTATTCTTATTTTGTGCAGTATTGAATAAATCATTTACAATAGTGAAACCAAACATAAAATGAATGACCAGGGGCCTTCCTCAATATGCAGTGGAGTCGCTTCTCTATGGCAGGGAACCCTTTTGTTCCATTCACGTGGCTCCTCTGCTATGAAGAAGCAGCTGCAGACTGCATTGTGGATTAGGTACAAGTATTTGAAGGCTGCTTAAAGGAACATATAGCTAACAGTGACACTTTTGCCTAAGAACTAATTTTATAGTCTATAGATCAGAAAACAAATCAAATAACCATCTAATATTAGGTTGACCAAAGGTAATGGCAGAAAGAAGGCTGCAGCTGTGGCTGCTTCTTGTCTACATTGGAGTTAGTGTGAATAATGAAACTCATGGAGTCAAGGGACCTTCAACCTGCCTCCCTCAGGCCAATTCCGGGCCTCAAAGGGCCTCTGAGGGTCCCTAGGATCATATGCGTATGATAGTTCGATTCTAATTGTTTCGGCAGCTCTGTGCAATATTTCAGTGACACTCACTTTTAAGATATATATGTAATAACTATGTATGTTACAGATGATGTAAATTCTTACTAAAATGTTCACACATACTTTTATTGAATTATTATTATTTTTAAATAAATTTAAAATACATGTACAGTATTGCCCCTAGTTTTTTTTACTGGACAGATTGTCCAAATACAGGACAGTCCGGTTCAATACTGGACACATGGCAACTCTACCCCCAACCGGTAAAGTTTTCAGGATATCCCTGCTTCGGCACAGTTGGCTCAACCAGTGACTCAGTCGAAGACTGAGTCACTGATTGAACCAACTGTGCTGAAGCTGGGAAATCCTGAAAACCTGACCAGTTGGGGGTCTTGAGGACTTGCACTATATTGTTGGTAAGAAAAAAGAAGTTTTGAGTAGGCTGGATTGCTTCTTGAAGGTTACATCTATTTTATAAAAAATATTCCCCGTGGTCTATATCAGCTGATTGGTAACCCGTGTCCATATCCATGATGTGCTTGTGATTATTGTCTTTGATGTACGCAGATTACTTACCTGTTTACAGTTTATATTTTATTTAATACATTCTTCACTATGAGCGTTTCTGCGCTGTGTCTCTTTTTGTTTTTTACATCTATTATATGTATGGTTTAATTTTATATTTGCAAAATAATTTTTCAAAACTACCCAGAGCTTTTTCTAAACAACATGGCAAAGTACATTAAAGCAAACCTGTCACAAAAGAAAAATAGACTCTGGCCAAGAATTGTATTTTGTCTGTTACTTATCAATAATAACACGGTTATGTGTTTAAGATTAATTACTGATACATTGGAAATCTGTGAAAGGGGTAAACATGAATATAACTAGAATGAAAAAGGCATTACATTACTGTCAAATGGCTGTAATGATGTTGTTTAACAGAAATTGATAGTGTAATTGAAGAGGTCAATACTAAAGGTTTTGACTACACTGAATCCAAATAGCTACAGTACCAGAAGTAGAACATACAGGCACAGGAAGATTAATTAGTGCTTTGATCTTATTTTCGCCTACAGTATATTGATATTTTAAATGTATATCTATGCTCATTGGTTGAAAAAACCTGACACATGCTGAACATCAGGAAACCAATCATTTAGAATTTGACTTCAGGCACCAATGTATATTGCAAAATCAGATGGAGAATCTCTTGTAAACCTATCAATCAATTGACACTACAGATCACAAAAATTATTTCACGAGGTTTATACTGTACTTGTACTCTTAGTTATAGACGTTTATTTAAAGCATTAAATGGTCTAAATGAAAATTGCTACACAAACTTAAAATATATAATTATGCAACAAATGAGTGAAATGAGAACAAGGAGACAATGCTGAAGTAAATACACAAATCATAAGAAATGAGCGGAGCCAAGAAGCACAAACACACCTATTTGTAAAGGTGCACTCGGTGGGCTAATAATAAAACAAGGATTGAGGGATTGAGTGCAAGGGTAAGATGAATATACTTAAAAACATAACTTTTAATACACAACTTAAATATAGTGAGTGAACACCATTAAACACTGAATAATAACTAAATACACATATGTCTATCTATACTCTGATTCAGTGGTTCCCAAACTGTGCGCCATGGCACCCTGGTGCGCCGTGGCTTGGCTAGAGGGGTGCCGAGATCAGGGCCACCAGCAGCGGGGAACAAGGGCACTTAAGTAAAAACAAACAAAAAAAACGCTGCACCCGGCGCCAGGTCTCCCTGTTGGCAGCGCCGGAAGTAGGTTGGGTTAGCTTCCGGCGCAAGAGGGAGGCCCGGCGCACACTGGAGGAGCAGCACCGGGAGACAGATGTCTCCCAGCAGCACTGCCACCCCCCTTCCCCCAGGCCAAAACCATCACTACATCATTAAATTGGGCTAGCACCGCCGCACCCGCAGCATCGGCCCTCCCCTCTCCCGCAGCACACCGGCCCTCCCCCTGCAGCACACCGGCCCTCCTCCTATCACCCCCCCCCCGCAGCACACCAGCCCTCCCCCCACATGACAGAGGCCCCCGCAACACTAACCCCCCCCCCCCTCTGTGCAGGGACCGGGCCATTCAGCCACTCCACGCAGCCGCCGTCCCATGCAGCACTGTTTTTTTTTAGCCCGCAGCAAGCTCTATATGAGCTTGCAAAGCGAGGCCCGCCTCTTCCTGCATGGAGCACGTGGTGAGTACTGCTCCATGCCTTTTTTGCTTCCCCCTTGCCCCCCTGCTCTGATTCCCCCCCCATCTCCGATTCCCCCCCCCCGCCCGTTCCGATCCCCCCCCCCTTCATTCCGATTTCCACCCCTGGCTCCAATTCACCCCCTTGCTGTATGTGAGAGTGTCTGAGTGTTTGTGTCTGAGTATGTGTGTGTGTGTCTGAGTGTGTGTCTGAGAGAGTGAGAGTGTGTGTCTGAGAGAGAGTGTGTGTCTGAGAGAGTGAGAGTGTGTGACTGAGAGAGTGAGGGTGTGTGTCTGAGAGAGTGAGGGTGGGTGTCTGAGAGAGTGAGGGTGAGTATCTGAGAGAGAGGGTGTCTGAGAGTGAGGGTGTGTCTGAGAGAGTGAGAGTGTGTGTCTGAGAGCGTGAGAGTGTGTCTGAGAGAGTGAGAGTGTGTGTCTGAGAGAGTGAGGGTGTGTGTCTGAGAGAGTGAGAGTGTGTGTCTGAGAGAGAGTGTGTGTCTGAGAGAGTGATAGTGTGTGTCTGAGAGAGTGAGAGTGTGTGTCTGAGAGAGTGAGAGTGTGTGTCTGAGAGAGTGAGGGTGTATGTCTGCGAGAGTGAGAGTGGGTGTCTGAGAGAGTGAGAGTGGGTGTCTGAGAGAGTGAGAGTGGGTGTCTAAGAGAGTGAGAGTGGGTGTCAGAGAGTGTGGGTGTCTGAGAGAGACACCAACTGCGCACTGCAACAGTTAGGTATGTATATAAAACTTTATTTTCACTTTGGGCGCCGTGGAAAAATTCTGATCGCCTTGAGGAGCATTGAATAAATCCTGATCGCCTTATAGAGCCTTGAACCGAAAAAGTTTGGGAACCACTACTCTAATTGGTTATAGAATTGATAAGGGGGGCGGGGGGGTGCTTGTCAAGTATGTAAGGTATATTCCGGCTGTGCTTATAGTGCCTGCAACGGTGATGCGACGGCGACGCCGCATCAAAACAAATGCATTGTCACCGTTGTCGGCGCTACCAAAAATCTGGTAGTCACTGTTAGGCTGCGCTTCTAGTGCCGGCGACAGCGACGCAATGTCGTGTCAAAACAAATGCATTACCGCCGTCCGGTGTGCTTATAGTAAGAGCAACGCGACAGAGCGACGGCTTGGTCGCGATCGCTGGAAGTCATCTCAATTTTATTTTTCCAGCAACCGTAGCCTGCCGTCGCCGGCACTATAAGCGTAGCCTTATTTGATTTTTTCAGCCACTGTCTCCCCTTGTGGCCAATCAGAGAGCTTTTCCGTCCCTCTGCCTTCCCCCTTTCTGACATCACTGACCTTGTCCCTGACTCACTGACCTTCCTGTTATGCCACACTGTACTTCTAGCGGTGCTAGGAGATGTATGTAATAAGTATGGTGGTATTGGAGAGATCGGAACACTCCTACTAGAATCAGGTGAACATCTCCGGTCTTCCAGCTCCAGCAGATCTGATCACAGATAATTCTGCATTCAGTTGTATGCTAACGTAAGGTACTGCTGGGGATCTCTGATAGTATCAAAACTCCAGTGTGGGTTAAGTGGGGATAGGGTGCTGGGTGAGGTTTTTATTAAATCTGATAAAGTTGACAGGTCTGAGGGAGGAGGTCGCTGGGAGAGATGTTATTTATCCTATTAGGAGAGTTCTGATCTCTCAACCCACTGCATTTTAAATTCATTTCTACCTCACAGTGAGCTTGCCTTTACATTACATACAGTAACTGGCACATACTGTACAGATGTAGCCAACCATATTTCAGCCATTAACACTATGCTTTGCACTGATGCTTCATTTAACAGTAGGTTTGACCAGGCGTCACTAAAACAAATGTTAACGCGGACTGAATGATGTGTGGGTGGGCATCATTTAAGGCATTCATTTACAACATTGACGCATTAACGAGGACAGTAACATTGCCTAAATCTGTCAAATAAAGTTATTCAATAGCAAGAAGTCAAGTTTCAGTTTGTCCAATAAATGTATTCTATTCTGCACATATTCCAATGCAGTTCCAGTGTCCGTAACTATGGCAGCTTAAAAACTGATTGCCAGATTACTCTGTTTGTGTAATCGTCAGGCCCAATAGAGTGTGTCGACTGTGCAGATATCTCCAGAGTAATTTATTGACACTGTGATGTAAACCTAGACCAGACTGAGTCTGCCACTCATAATTTACATCCAGCTGGTCATATAATTGGAGGTATCACATATCTCTTTCAGCTCTAGAGGTCAGCGTACCTGATTTTCTAAAGGATTAATCATATATTCCTCGACAGGCTAAGAACATCTGTAACCAATCCAGGTGCTTTTAATCAGAAATATAATATGGCCGGTGTAGGCTTGTGTGAATGAAATGGTAGATAAACTTGATGCAATACAGAAATTGTCCCCAGTCTTTGATTAAGTGTGATAACATAGATGCACTATAATGATAGCACAAATGCAAAGTGCTAACACAGATGTACAGTATTTTATGTCTTTTTCTTCGGCATGCCATTGTCCTAACAAATTTATGGATTATATTCATCTGTTTGCTCTGGTTTCCAGTCATGGAAGTCAAAATGTGCTTTATTATTTGTTTTAGCTGATCTTGAAATACATCAAATGAATTATTATCTTTCTAGAGTTAAAATAGAATACTCTTCAAGACTATGGACAGTTTAAGATGTATTGCATAACTTGTATTAAGTAAACACATTAATGATACAATTTGTTGAAATACCAAAAGATTGAAAGCATACTGTACCCCTGTATTGATAATTCATTCTGATTTATTTCAATTAATCTGCCAAACTAGCAAAAATTTCCAATCTTAAAAAGCAATTTTATGGCCTATAATTTATTGAGAAAACAAATAGTGATTAATGGAAATTGTGCATATTTTTTTTTTTACAAATAAGCTAACAACCCAATTAGAGTGCTTGGGAAAGACACACAGAAGGATTTTTATTGACAGCACTTTTTAACAGTTTAAAAAAAAATGCACAGATATTTGATGATTCCATTCTATTTACCCAGATAAATCAAAGGGGGGGTGAAGGGTCAGTGCATAGTCAATGGTATTTTACACCCTGTGTGATGAGATTCACACATTCACACTGCCCCCTGGCAGGTTCCTCTCCAATGTGCTATTGACAAGTGACTGTAAATGGACATCATAGCAGCCAATGATAACGGTTGTGGAAGAAGTGGGACTAGGAGGGAGAGGAGCCTTTAAAAAGGGGGGGCAGCCAAGATGAGATGAGATCTGCGTGGATCTGAGTGCTATCAGGTTCGTCTGAGGATTGCAGTGTACACACGCGTGCACATGGCAGTATGAGCATTGGATCCCAGTCAGGACGGGATCTGGAGTTCGAGCGCCATCGGAGAGGACCCTCAATGGCTACAAAGCACAGAGATACCGAAGCACCCTTTTCGAAGTACAGGCCTGAAACAGTTAGTACACAACGAGTCCTCCCGGTGTGCCGGCACCATCACTAAGCCAATATACCCAAGATTGGGTGACTGAATATCCAGTGACACTGACATACACACCAGCAGCGTTAGTGTTAATTGTGATATAACATGTATGTTGTATAAGGTGTTTGGTGATCCTTTGCTGAGGATCACAAGGTTATTGGGAGTAGACAGGGTGGATATAAAACCTGTTGTACCATACACACATTGTGTCCTTATTTCCTGCCGTCTGACTGTACACTAAGTGTGTCAGTAAGTGTTTCACACATGGGGGGCGATTCACTAAGCAGTGAGATTTTGCGCCCGATTGGGAAATTTGTAATCCCACGATAAAAAAATGAAGCCAGACACAGGATTCACTAAGAAGTGAAGTGTATTTGGGTAGGTCTTGGAAAAAACATGTCTGATCGCGCTAGCTGTTTTTTTTGTTAACCTGCTATCGTGCTTAAAAATCTGAAGCGAGATAGCTGATTGAAAAAAAAAAACCCAGCCTGTAAGAACTCCATGGAGATGTTGCATCTCCATGCACGGCTCTTACAGGCGATTGTACAGTATACATACTGTATATATTGTAATACTAGTGTACATATGCAGGGGGTCTCCTCAGCTGAGCCGCATTGGTTTCAGCCTCAGGGACCCCTATTTCATGAGATACTGGCCCCGTTCTGAGGTGCCGGTATCTCCTCCATTATTTAAATGTCCTGCGTCATATGACGTGGAAGCCTGAAAATGGCAGCGACACTGGGCCCCTGAGCCAGAAATTAAAATGGTTCAGCTCAAGAGGCCCCATGCTCCCGCACACTATTAAAACAAAATACATTAAAGCATCTTCATTACCTTAGCGGCTAGCCGCTAAGGCATTGCAGGGGTTGAGGTCAAATAGCAGCTTTATTGGTGGCAATTACCCCCAATAAACCTTGCAATATGTGCTACCCACCCCCTGTGCCCCATCAATAATAATAATAATAATAATAATAGCATGTTCTTGTATAGTGCTGATAGTTTTACGTAGCACTTTACAGAGACATTTTGTAGGCACAGGTCCCTGCCCCATAGAGCTTACAATCTATGTTTTTGGTGCCTGAGGCACAGGGAGATAAAGTGACTTGCCCAGAGTCACAAGAAGCCGACACCAGGAATTGAACCAGGTTCCTCTGCTTCAAACTCAGTGCCAGTTAATACTTTACTCACTGAGCCACTCCTTCTCCCAACAACCCTATACCACCCTAACATACATTAATTTTTTTTTTGAAGCATAGGAATGTTATTATAGGGCGGCGGGGGCCCTCGGGTGTTCCCAGCAGGTATCCGGGGGCCCTTAGGTGGTCCCCGCAGGATGTCCGGGGGTGTCCGCTGGCCTGTGGTACCAATCCTGTGCTTTAAAAAAAAAAGAAACGGGAAGTAAATACACACGCCCCCTCCCCCCTAACACATACAGTACAGTAATGGGTCAAATTACTATTAGCACAGAAAACTAGTCAGGATGAAAATCCTAGACGTGTCTTTTGGCACTTCAGGCTACTAGCTTGGGTTTATATTTTGTCCCACCTAATGTTGTCCCCATAGAGTGCAATTGTCAGTTTCTTTTTCTAGCTAGGATTCTCATCCTGACTAGTTTTCTGTGCTAATGTATATTTATTCCCTATGCACCATGGGTTTTTATGTTATTAGAAATAATTATGGAGAGCGATAAGCATTTCTCATGTTTGTACCAAAATTACTATTATCCAGATATGGATAATGCATTTTCCCATTAAAAATAAAACATTAAGCTGCAGAAATAAAATAAATAAAACTTGCACTCACCCCTGCCAGGCTGCAACGATGAAGGCTGTCCCCATCCTCGTCCATGTCCTCTGTTGCCACAAACAATACAGTACAATCAAAAACACAGTAATGTCCCCTAACCCCTTTATCACCTTAGCTGTTAAGTAAACTCTATAGTAACTAAGGGGTTAACCACGCTCTTCAGGCAACTACCCCCACCCTTCACCCACTCATTGGTACAGTGGGTACATCATGCATATAATATGGGCATGATTTAACACTGTCAGTCAATGGTCAACCTAAAAAAATTCACAAACAAGATCCAATGAATTCAAAATAATCTCAAACTTAAAACAAATAAAGAAGTAAACCGAACAAAATTACAACCAATCAATTAATTCAATCCAAAATAAAGACCAGAATAAACAATTAAAAATGCAAAACAAAACCATGACTAAATAAAATAAATATCTAAATAAACTGCTTCATTCCAAATCAAAAGTCAAAAAATAATCCAACATTAAAAAGCAAACACCAATCAAAAGCTAGAAATAGACAATTTAAAACACAAGCAAAAATGCCTGAACACTACATACATGTAGTGAAGTCAAATAGTATACAAATTTAAAAACAAATAACCAATATTCATTTAAAATACATACAAGCAATCATTTGCCAAAACATCCATTGCTTCTTACTGTATGTATGTATTTATTTATTTATTTATAAAATATTTTACCTGTAAGTAATACATTGAGAGTTACCTCTCATTTTCAAGTATGTCCTGGGCACAGAGTAAAACAAATAGTACATGGTTACAAGTACAGTTACATAAATGAACAGGGTATATATTATATACAAGACATTGCGTGCACAGTTAAAGAAAATAGATATTATGAGCGAATGAAACAGTTACAGACCAGGTTAAAATGTGAGACAGCCTTAGATTTGAAAGAACTTAAACTGGTGGTGGATGTGAGAGTCTCTGGTAGGTTGTTCCAGTTTTGGGGTGCACGGAAGGAGATGGAGGAACGTCCGGATACTTTGTTGAGCCTTGGGACCATGAATAGTCTTTTGGAGTCTGATCTCAGGTGATAAGTGCTGCATGTGGTAGGGGTGAGGAGCTTGTTCAGGTAGCTGGGTAGCTTGCCCATAAAGAATTTGAAGGCGAGACAAGAAAGATGAACTTTGCGCCTAGACTCTAGTGTTGACCAATCTAGTTCTTTGAGCATTTCGCAGTGATGTGTATTGTAGTTGCATTGGAGAACAAAACGACAAATTGAATTGTAGAGGGTGTCAAGTTTGTTAAGGTGGGTTTGAGGAGCCGAGCCATATACTATGTCTCCATAGTCAATAATTAGCATTAGCATCTGCTGTGTGATACGCTTTCTGACCAGGAGACTTAGGGAGGATTTGTTCCTGTAAAGTACCCCTAGTTTGGCATAGGTCTTGGTTGTCAGGGTATCAATGTGCATCCCGAATGTTAAGTTTGGAGTCAAACCATAAGCCCAGGTATTTAAAACTAGTGACAGGTGTTAGGGTGGTGTTAGCGTTGGTTCTAATCAGGAGCTCAGTCACTGGAAGCTTTACAAATTTAGTCTTGGTCCCAAATACCATTGTTACAGTCTTGTCAATGTTTAAAAACAGTTTGTTTTGGGAAATCCAGTTTTCGAGTCTCAAAATGTCAGACTGAAGTATGTGTTGAAGGTCAGAGAGGCTATGGCGGTGTGCATATAGGATTGTGTCATCTGCATACATGTGTATTGAGGCTTCCTTACAAGCTGTGGGAAGATCATTAATGAACAATGAGAAGAGTAGGGGCCCCAGAACAGAGCCTTGCGGGACACCACAGGTGATATCCAGGGGGTTGGAGTTAGAGCCTGAGATGGACACATGTTGGGATCTTCCTGATAGGTAGGACTGAAACCAGTTTAAAGCATGTTTCCCTATTCCAGAGCTCTGGAGTTTGTTAAGCAGGATAGCATGATCAACTGTGTCAAAAGCCTTTGCAAAATCTAGGAATGGCCTAAAGGGCCATACATAAATACATTTGAAATAAATATGTGAAAAAAAAGAAATCACCTCAAAAAAAATAATGAAAAATACATTCAATTTTTTCCTTACCTTTTAGATGTCTTCACCCTCCGATCCCCGTGGTTATCGCAAGCTCTCAAATCAATCCACAATCCCAAAGAGCAACGGGCCAAAGGTAAAAAAAATCCAAAGTCCTTTTCTTCTTTCTTTTTCTTCACCTATGTGTTAGGTGGACGGGGATGTAATTATTGCAAACTATTGGGTGTTATGTTTTTTTGGCCACACAATTGGTACAGCAGTCCCGCGGGGATAACCCGAGGGTTCCTGACTCCCGCGGAGATCCCCTGGGGACACTCCTGTTGTATTAATTGTGTGGAGAAAAAAACATAAAAATTATTTTTTTTCATGGCTCCATTTCTTTTGCGCCAGCCTTTAGCTGGTGCAAAAATATGGCATGCCTTTAAACTATGATTGACTTATCACTGCTTAGTGAATCGCGCTAACTGGCAAAAAACGTAGCGTTTGCCATTTTTTGCCTGATCAGATGTATTTTTTTTCATTGGCTGAAAAAATGCCTTTTACAGCCGATTAAAGCACTGTTATCACTGCTTAGTGAATCACGCAGCAGGCAGTATCGGTCTTAAAAGCCATTTATTGTTCTTGAAAGCAGTTATCAATGCTTAGTGAATCGCCCCCTATGTATCTGGCCCCCAACTCAGCATCCGATATAAGTCTGGGTTAAAAGTTGGGTGTTACAAATATTCAATGGTGTGACAGTTGCTGAGAGAAAGTGATAGATTTAAGATATTTAGGACCCCGAATCCTACATAGCATTTTCTAATTTTAGGTTCACTTAGAAACTACAGTTCCCAGCAAGCAACACATCAGATGCAAGATTGCCTTCTCACAGTCTTCTCTCTCCCCCTCTCTTCCCCTCTTCTCTCCCCCTCCCCATCTCTCCCCCTTCTCCCTCTCCATCTTTCTCATTCTCCCCTTCCTCCTCTCCCCCCTCCTCTCTCTACCCCCCTTATCCCCTCTCTCCTCCCATCTCCCCCCTCTCCCCTTCCTCCTCTCTCCCCCTCTCTTTCTCCGCCTCTTCTCCCCCTCTCCTCTCCTCCCCCTCCTCTCCTCCTTTACCCATCTCCCCTCCTCATCCTCCCTTCTCCCCTCCCTCTCTCTCCCCCCTCTTTTCTACCCCCTTCCCGTTCTCTCCCCCCCTCACTCTCTCTCACCACCCTCCTCTCCCCCTCCATGCTCTTCCTCCCTCACCCTCCACTTCCTCTCTCTCCCCCTCCTCACTCTCCTCTTCCTCCTCTCCTTACTCCCTTCTCCTCTCTCTCACCCCTCCTCTCTCTACCCCCCTCCGCCGCTCTCTACCCTATCCTCCATTCTTTACTCATTCATCCTGTCTCTGCCCCTCATTCTCTCTCTACCCCTCCTCCTTTCTCGCCCCCTCCTACTTTTTCTCTCCCCCTCCTCCTCCTCTCTCCACTACATAGTATAGGATTTTTTTTAAATCTAGCACTGTGTTTGCCTCAGCTTTGTAGCAGGAAGGAAACTTTGATTACATATATATTCACTCCCCACTCAGCCATTAACAGATGGCTCATTTTATAACCATAACCAGGCTGTGCTAACCAATGCGAAATGCATGGAGAGCTCATTTAACATATGCCCACGGTCACTGCAGGAAGGCCCTGGAGAATGACACTCTGCATGTTTACATTTGCCGAGATGACAGCTCCAGCAGCGACGTCTGTTCCTGACAGCTCTGACACCCCTAGTGACGACTCTGCAAAACAGCACATTAACGAAGCTGTCATGGCACGCATGCTGCTGCGAGTTGCAGTTCGAGGCGCCTCTGCTCCTCCCTTCCTTCTTCCCGTACGCTGCCACTAGAGGAACTATGTTTCCCATGGGCCATTGCGGGGGAGCGATGGGGTCTCCAACCTCCGCTGTACTCCACAACACTGGAACATTTTTTTAAATAGTCAGGGCACTGGAACAATTCATTAAAAGCCGTGACGTCTGGTCACCCTAGTAATGATACAGTATGCAAAAGAGGCACCCCCCAAAGAAGGCAAAGCATCAGAGCTCCATTATAGTTAACTCAGGGATTTAACCAAATATGAGTTAACGAACAGACAATGAGAAAGAGATTGAAGGAAACCGAGGGACTATTTTTGAAAGATAGCACAGAAAGGAGTGCACTTGAGATACCTGGAAGATCTGCTAATGTTAACCAATTGACTACATATGGCATATCCAAATTAGCATATTTCTCAGATGTGTTCCTTTTTATACACCAATATCTTTCCATATATTGTACAAAGATGTATTTGGGAGGTATTTGTCAGAAATTGCTAATTTGTCTATTTGACTCATGTTCCTCTATAACTCTACATTAGTAGTACCATTACTTTCTATCACATAATAAATACAGATGTTGAGGGTAAGTACAAATTAAAACCGTAGTTTTTTTAAGAAAGAGGATTTAATTCACAACAGCACTAGTAAGACCTCTAAGACGAGACATAACTTTCAGAGGCACAATAATTCATTGTGGTATCAAATTTTGGAAACATTCTTTCTAACATCTAAATTGTTTTCACTTCTGTCTTTCTGCAAAACACCCTTTTTTGGCCTCCTATTTCCATGCAGTACTTACTTTTCTATGTCATAGCAGAATTGTGTAGTATTGTTTACTCTAAATAGTATGTTGCCATGGCTGGGTGTGGCTACTATTCTGCCCTTTCCTGACATATCGAGTCCTGGAAGAAGCAGGCAGTGTTAGGACCAATCATGGGGTTTCCCCACATAGGCAGTACCCTTGAGTGACAGGGGAGGAGGTGGAATCAGGTCTGTGTTCTACCCAATCATGGGTTCAGACATGGTACCCTCTCCCTGCTGTGCTTAAGGGGTTTGCATCCTAAATTATAGTTAGTTGGTCTCTACCATTGAGAGAGACAAGGTATCACACCCAGGCAGCTGTGCACTGGCAGGCACAGGTTTCCTTCCCTTTGAGGAAGTGAGTGATTACCTATACCCCTGGTTCTGTGAGAGGACCAGGGAAGAGCTAGGAATGCTGCAGAGGCTTTTGACCTGTAGTGAAGGTCCACCGACCATCTGAAGTTTGAGACTGTGACTGCCTTGGGCAGAGCTGCCTATCGACTGTGCTGTACAGAGAAGAATTAAGCTGTTTCTGTTTCATGTACCTCCTGCCTGGTGTGTAATCTTTCTGGGTGGAGAGGAAACCGTTCTACTGTGGGAGATTACCTTCAGAGTAACATGGAGTAAATGTCGGGTATGTACCCCAGAAGTCCCCCCAACGATCGGTGGACACCTCAGCCTCTTGTGAGCCTACAGGTAGCATACACCATACACAAATACATACTCTATATAGTTACTTTAGTTAGCTACTCTAAATAGTGCATACAATCTGTAATCAATATACATAGGGCTGCCTTCTTTCTAATTTATCGATAACTTGGGATCTCTAGTAAATTTTAAGTATTAAACTCAATTTATTCTTACTGATAGATTGTCACAGTTATTCAATAATTTATCTTAGTGAATGTTTTCCTGCTTATATGTACTGTGAAATCATTTAACCTGTTCAATGTTTGTTTACTATTAATCAGCTTTTATATAATGCATTTTATGTCTATTGTGTTTTTGTTTTTCTATAAATGACAGGTGCAAAATAGGGTTATACTGTACATTAATGTGCAATATTGCCAATCGTGTCACACTTTTGACTTTAGTGGGATTTCTGTTTGATAGTTCCACTGATTGGCATTATTCCAGTTTAATGAAAAAACAACCCGAGTGCATATCAGTGGGTACAAACCTTTCTAAAAGGCTGAACACTCTTTAGCATGAACACATTGATTCATTCTCTTTTATATTGTCCTAATGAAAACATTGAAATGTGGGAGTAATAAATACTGTACAATATTAAGCTGCAGCTAGTGCACAACTGGACACAGGTAAGGCAATATTTATCTTAACATGATAGATTTCCAAAAATATCTTCTGGACAGTTTAGGGTTATTCATCACTCTGTGCTCTTCTCTTGAAAACCTTCTATAGTAATCTAATTTAGGACCCTTCCTCAGCATGATACATGCATATCATTCACATTACAGATGAAGTATCATTTACTTCAAAGTTTGCCGCAAGGAAACTGCATCTTAATTAAGCCTGACCACTGTCCTATAGCGGCTTCCCTACAACCAAAAACCTCAGTAGACATATTTCTTATAACACAGCAAGGGTCCCTGCTTCTGAATGAGACCCCTGCTGCGTTAAGCCTACCGGGCCACACCGTATTGAAGACCTGTACAGAGAGCAGCGGCCCCTCTCTCTGCATCTCCCTGCACAGCTCTTACAGGCGATCACGCTGTTTTTAGTTTTAGTACATAGGATTGAAGCAGGGGGTCTCTGAAGTTGAACCACATTAATTTCAGGTCCGGGAACCCCCTGCTTCTTGAGGTACAGGCCTCCGTATCAGGTGCCGATAGCTCCTGCAAGTTTAAATGCCCCATCTTAGTGGCTAACTGCTAAGATAATAGGGGTTAAACACTGGTACCCAGTTTGTTGGTGGTAGAGAGGGTGGGTGAAGGGTGTAGTTTCCCCAGGGTGGGTCGTACAGTATGTGTCGCCCTGGAATGAACCCAGATAGATCTACAGCATGTAATTAATGATGGTAGAATTTTGCTTAACCTGTTCGCTAGGATTTTGGAGAAACGTTTAAGGTCTGAGTTGAGTAGGAAAATCGGTCTATAGCTAACATAGGGCCTCATGCAGTAAGCGCCGATAAGGCTTTTATCGGCATTTTCCCGCTAAAATTACATTCGAGATTCAGTAAGCGCCGATAAGTGGTCAAAATCGGCATTTTTTCTTCCCGATAAAAATTTATCGGCATGCGGCTGCCGATAACCCACTTATCGGCACTTTTCGGCACTTTTTGAAATCGGCTGTTTTCTAGTAGCCCCGATCAGCTTATCGGTGCTGATCGGCACTCAAAAATGGAGATTTCTACGGCAATTTGTCCTGCCAACTAAAGTTGGCAAGTTGGAGTGGAGAAGGATCGGCAAGGTTGCCGGGACGGCACTTAGAAAAAATAGCTCATCTCTACATCAATGGAGTCAATGGAGCGGGGACTTATAACTTTATAGGAGTGTTTACGTTCTATTGCTCATAATAAAAATGTGCTTGGCATTACAGTGTCGATGTGATTCACTTCATCGTGTCACCGCTTACGTTTATTATTGGCAGAACATTGTACTTTTCTATGTTATGATGATTTGCGTGTCACATTAGTCTTAATGTTATGATGTGTGAAGGTAAACTCCTATAGTAAACTCTTAAAGGAAGAGTTCACATAATATGAAACATGTTACTTAAGTGTGCTTCAAATTATTATATGATGTAACAGATTTCACACATCTAACAGATCCAGCGTACAGTAATGTTGGTATACATTAGAGAATGCTTTGAATTTGTAATGCATGATCAAATGTAAATGTAGCTGTTTGTTTTCATGTTTACATGTACTTTGTAATCTCCCTCTTTTGATGACGTCCGCAATTGGACACTCAATAATATTGCATGTTTACATTGTACACCATGCATTAGAATCACTTCATGCTAAGTTAGACACAGATCTATAATAGTTACTCATTTTTACATGATTGAAACATAATCAATAGCAAGTATCCTGATGGCATTAAAGTATGCATATGCACATTACAATTAGTTAATGTGAAGATGTGACAATAACATGCGAAATTAGACATGTTGCAACGTAGTTTTTCAACGTCAATGTCATGGTTGTATCCTAATGAGATGACTGAGTGTTGCGTTCAGAAGTGGTACATGCATTACACATTCCATAAATACTTGCGAATAAATTGTTGTACAAAGCTTAACGTTACATCATTGTCAAATATCATGATTGCCTGGTGAACACATAAAAATAATCCTTTTAATTCGTGCTGGATACCCGTTTGGAGTTAACTACTTGGATATGTTAATGTAACACCTTGCACTTCATCAAGTCACCTGACATCATCACATAGGTATTTAAAGGAGGCCAATTACCTGCGCATTGACAGCTACAGTATGGAGGAACCAGGTGCTTACCTTTAGTGTCAGATTCTCAGAAGAGCGGTGAAACCAATAAATACGGTTACTCTCTATAAGTGTAGAGGTGTTCTTGTGATCCCTTCTGCTTCTACCCCTAATAAAGGGATGATGCAAAGCCCTTATGGAGACGTAGAGACAAACAGAATAGGGGGAGCGAGGGATAAATAAATGCACAAATAAACAAATATGGACAATCAGTTTGACATATAGTGGACCCAGTAAGGGGGGGTGGGATGGTGAAAAATAAAATAAAGGTAAAGTATATAATAGATGCTTACACGGCCGTGTGTAAACACAATCCAAAGATGGTATCTTTGTGATAGATGATAACCCTTCCGCAATTGGGTGCAGGAGGGGTCGTGGTGGTTCACAATATGAATAAATAAATACTCACACGGCCCAGTGTGAGTAGAGGTGTAGGGCAGATGTCTTTATGGTATATACGGGCAATCTAGGTTTATACCATAAAGACATCTGCCCTACACCTCTACTCACACTGGGCCGTGTGAGTATTTATTTATTCATATTGTGAACCACCACGACCCCTCCTGCACCCAATTGCGGAAGGGTTATCATCTATCACAAAGATACCATCTTTGGATTGTGTTTACACACGGCCGTGTAAACATCTATTATATACTTTACCTTTATTTTATTTTTCACCATCCCACCCCCCCTTACTGGGTCCACTATATGTCAAACTGATTGTCCATATTTGTTTATTTGTGCATTTATTTATCCCTCGCTCCCCCTATTCTGTTTGTCTCATTGACAGCTACAGACCTGAAAATGATACAAATGTTCATGAGACAGAGGAAGATTCTATTGGAGGAGAGGCTAGCTGAGGGACAGAATGTCACAGGCCAAGGAAGGGACAGGGACAGGAACAGAGACAGGGACAGGGACGCAGAGAGGCGAGGGAGAGGGAGAGGGCGAGGGAGAGGGCAAGGAGATGAGAGGAGAAGAGAGAGGAGAGAAGTTGTGCCTCGTCCTCGTTTGTACAGGGAGAGAACCATGTTAGATGGGATGAGTGAGGAGGAGATTATAAGTCGGTATCGTTTGAGTTCAGCAGCAATCTTAGCTCAGTATGAAGAGATACATGTAGATTTAGATTTTATGACAGCCAGAGGTCGTGCAGTCCCTGGGCTTGTTAAAATGCTGTGCTCATTACATTATCTTGCTTCCGCGTCATTCCAGACAACTGTGGGCATAGTGGGCGGGGTCTCGCAATCTACATTCTCGCGGGCCTTTACCCAGTTTCTATGTGCACTGAATAGACGCGCTAGGAATTATAATCATTTTCCTACAGAGCACACAGAGTGGCTGGAAGTGATGAATGGCTTTTATACCATAGCCGGGATACCATGTGTGATGGGTGCAATAGATTGCACCCATGTTGCTTTGATCCCGCCTAGTCAGAGTGAGCATGCTTACCGCAATCGGAAGCACTACCATTCCCTGAATGTACAGGTGGTATGTGATGCCACAATGAAGATTATGCATGTGGTAGCCAAATTCCCTGGTTCCAGTCACGATTCCTCTATCCTGAGAAACTCATCAGTCTTCCATGCTTTCGAAGAAGGCTATTTTGGACCTGGTTGGCTGTTGAGTACATATTATGATGTGTTAACAAACAACTCTTGTTTTTCTATGAACTGTTGAATGTAATAATGTTAACACAAATTGTATCATATTTGTGCACGATGGATTATAGGTGACTCAGGATACGGAATTAGGCCATGGCTGTTGACCCCAGTGCCGTGGCTGTTAACCCCGGTTGCAAACCCTCAATGTGAAGCAGAGGAGAGGTATAATGTGGCACATATATCTACACGATCCATCATAGAGAGGACATTTGGGCTTCTGAAAACACAATTCAGGTATTTAGATAGAACTGGTGGGGCACTTCAATATAAGCCTCCTAAAGTGTCAGATATTATAATTGCATGTTGCATTTTGCACAATCTGACACTCCGCAATAATTTAGAAACAGACATACGTCAGGGCTTGGAGGAGGAGCATCCCGTAAATTTACCAGCTGACCCTGAGCAAACAGCCTGTGGTGTGGAGACACGTCGGAATGTCATAAACACATATTTTTCATGTAAGCAAATACATATATGTTCATAGTACTACATAGATGTATTAATTCATTGTAATGATAAATACATGTGTCCAAATACCATTCACTTAGGAAACAGATGAATATGGTTCTCCCACCTTTCTGTTCTCTGCTGTGTGGACAATTGCATGTGGCACCGGTATGTCATTCATCAACAGGTTGGCATCGTGGCGGTGTGCTCCTAGGCTGAGATCTTCCATAAGGCAGCAAAGTGGAATTCCTGCGGTCTGGATGTGGCGGTGTGACGTCGGGTAACCCATGTCAATACACATGAAATGCTGAATACTGTTTGATCTGATGTACGCAGATATCTTACCCTAATATTATATACATATATTTTTTACATACTTCACTATGTGCGTCTGCACTTTTGTTTTCTTTGTATTCCAATTACTACTGATATGTTTGTTCCAGTGCCTGCATACATAATAATGTGCGCGCACAACGTCTGCTGCGCGCGCACGTCACGAATGTGTGGACTAAGTCTTAGCGCATGCGCAAAACGATGTGCACGCTGTGCGTTCAATACATGTCCCTCCATGGTGCTGCTAGCAGTACACATATCATGGCTGAAAGTTTTGATATGGAAGCGAAACAAATTCACTTCTACACATGTACATATCTAAACTTTGTAAACGGACGTGTGCCCACGGCAAAAACGGACGATCAGCCAATGAGCGAACAAAATACGTGTGACGTCATGTTAAGGCACCGTGAAATGCACGC